>NC_143552.1:148030000-148192500 GCF_054136105.1 Typopeltis vanoorti | reverse complement strand
ATATATATATATTACATATATATTTATATATATGTATGTATTTATATTTATATATATATATATATTACATATATATATATATATATATATAACATGTATGTATTTATATATATATATATATTACATATATATTTATATATATGTATGTATTTATATATATATATATATTACATATATATATATATATATAACATTTATATATATATATATATATATATATATATATATATATATATATATATATATATATATATATATATAACATTTATATATATGTATGTATTTATATATATATATATATATTACATATATATTTATATATATGTATGTATTTATATTTATATATATATATATATTACATATATATATATATATATATATAACATGTATGTATTTATATATATATATATATTACATATATATTTATATATATGTATGTATTTATATATATATATATATTACATATATATATATATATATAACATTTATATATATATATATATAAATGTTAAAGATACCAAGCTATTTTTAAATGTAAACCTGTTTGGTATCTTTAACATATAACATATATTATATTATATAGTTCGCCCACCATTTCTAGATCCCTTGTTGGATTTGTGCCAAGAATAGTCGATTCATGCTGAAGGGGAGAAAGAAATGAAGGATGTACGAATTGGTCGCCAACATGCGAAATCACGTGCTTTCTTGTCTGTCGCTGTACTAGTACTAGCTTGATTTTTGTTGTTCTCTTTTTGCATTATTTTTTTATTATTAATTTGTATGATGGATCCAGTACAGTCAACAAGTTCTATTGTTACACGTTTCAGTAGCTCTTGCAAAAGAATATTGAATAATGTGCTGACATTCTGCGAAAAAGAATCGTCAGAAGGCCGTCTTCTTGTTCCCCTTTCTCAAGTCATAAAACGTGCAAGTGCAATTGCGGGCGTATCGGGGTCGACTGTTAAAAGAATTCGTAGGGAATCAAAAGGTGAAGGTAAGCCAAAATTTAAATCTCCTAAAAAACAAAAAACAAAAAAAAAAAAGCGCCAGAGTAAAACCATCGAAACTGTAGCTTTGAATGATTTTGATGTAGACGTTATAGGAAGAGCTATTCACGAATTTTACGTATTCGAGAAAAGAGTGCCAACTGTTCCGAAATTGATTCCTCTGCTTAAAGAAAAAAATAATTTTCCTTGGAAAAGAGAAACTTTAAGGAAAATACTTCATGAAATCGGATTTTGTTTTAAAAAGTCCCAGAATAAAAGGAAACTTATCATGGAGCGAAGTGACATTGTTTTATGTAGAACGCAGTATTTGCACGTATTAACACTCTACGTACATTTTTCCAACTATTATACAAGCAAAATAGTTACACTTTAAAAACAACAATGTTCGTAAAAGAAAAGCTAAATTTTCCGACCTGTAATAATAAACAAACTCAGTTTGTTTATTATTACCTCCCAGAAGACAGACTGATTACCCTATTATCGGAATGGATTCTCCTTTTTCTGACATGCGCAGTAGTTTCGAGGGACCTCAAATCGGTGGGCGAACTATACCAAAGGTAAAAAATACTCTACATATATATATATCATAATATCATAATAGGTGCTTTAGGCGCATTCCCTAAAACATTGAAAAAACATCTAGAAACACTCGAGTAGATGGATTAAAACTTGGGCTCGGCACAGCTTTCATTTTTAGAAAGTATTTCCACAACTCATAGGCCCTTGGGTAGGGCTGGAATATAATCAGCCTTTTCTTAAGACTGAGGAGGCAAATCAAGCTTTGATGAATATTATATATATATATATATATATATATATATATATATATATATATATATATATATATATATATATATATATATATATATATATATATATATATATATATATATATATATATATATATATATATATATGTTAAAGTTACCAAGATATTTTAAACCTGGTTTTACTCCATTTCCCAAGTAAGCAAACAGACAAACAAGTCAAGTTTGCGCCTGCAAGTGTTGCAAGTCTAGCTGATCCTACAGGTAGTGCAAGACCAAGGCAACTTATTGTAAAAGTAGTATACTCTGATCACTAATCTTAATATTTACCCTTAATGCAAAGCACGCCTTCTAGAGGAGATGTATGATGTTTTGTATTAAAGGCAAGTGGGCACCTACCCAAACCAGTTCAAGTCTAAAGGTGTTGCACAACCTTTTGACTTGAACTACTTTCAGGCACAAACTTAATTGTTTGCTTAATTGGGATTAGGAGTAAAATAACCAAGTTTATAAAATTACTTGGTAACCCTAATATTATATATATATATAGATAGATAGACAGATAATAAGTAAGTCAAGTTTGCGCCTGCAAGTGTTGCAAGTCTAGGCAACTCGTGATAAAGGTAGTAAGCTCTGATCACTATTCTTAATATTTACCCTTAATGCAAAGCACATCTCCTGGAGGAGATGTATGATGCTATGTATTAAAGGCAAGGGACCACTACCCAGTCCGGTTTCTACATTTATATCTCCTCCTGAGATTTTTATTTAATAAGGTTAAAACACCTTATGGTAACTTGTTCTGGTAAAATACTTATAAGCTCTGTATTACTAAAATCTTGATATTTCTAGCCTGGCTCCCATTGATGAGCCCTCAATAAAGGTCGAAACCAGTCTGGGTAGTTGCCCCTTGCCTTTAATACAAAGCATCATACATCTCCTCCAGGAGATGTGCTTTGCATTATGGGTAAATATTAAGATTAGTGATCAGAGCTTATTCTACTTTTACCATGAGTTATCTTGGTCTTGCACTACCTGCAGGGTCAGCTAGACTTGCATTACGTGCAGGCGCAAACTTGACTTGTTTGCTTACTTGGGAAATGGAGTAAAACCAGGTTTAAAATAGCTTGGTATCTTTAACACACACACACACACACACACACACACACACACACACACACACACACACACACACACACACACATATATATATATATATATATATATATATATGCATGCAGAAATTTTTATTTGGTTTAAGTTTTGAGAAGCAATTATCACATCATTGACATAATTTAAAAATTGTGGCTCAGAATTATTCTGTGTATATATCTTTAAAATATACATATATTAAAGATTGGGTCTTGCTGTAGACTTCGTGGAGCATTACAGTATATGTTTTTTGTTTGTTTGTTTTTCCTTGAAATCTGCTATGTATCCGGCAGTGGTCCCCCACCACGTGTTCAATAGGAATGTTTCCCCTGCCAAATTGGGAAGTTCATTGGTGAACGTTTCTTTCCCTCACCAGTTGTGTACTTTTTTTGCTTACTTGATAAGGTATTTTTGTGCCTACGTTATTTCTTTTGTTGGGAGGACTGTTCCAAAGGGATTTGCTAATATGTGTTGTCTTAAGTGCCGAGCACTTAAGCCTCAACATAAATCTTCCAATATTTCATCTCAGTCTGAGAAATCGTCAGGGATTAAAATATGAGACTTCTAACAGACAACACAGGAACAAGTAAAGATAAGGTAATGTAGGTGAAAAAAAAATTTTTTTTTCTGTTCACTTTATTGCATATTGCACTTTCTATTCAGATTACTCTTAAATATAATTACAAATAAAATTCATTGCATCACATTACATTTAAAAACTTTCCCAAATTATAAGACAGACATCATGTGTATAATCCACACGCATAAGCTCATCCGGGTTATAAAATGTTTAACAATTACGCAAATCAGTATACAGAGCACAGCAGTGCAGTGTGTCATTGGATAAATTCTCATTTTATTCACTTATTCTAAGCAAATTTTCAATATAGTTATAGAATTTCAGTAGACTCTGATCGGATTTCTGGATTAAATATTTTATGCCCACTTTTCTGCAGAAGTATCTTTTCTAATGCTTACGTACTGATTATTAGACTTCAGGAAAAGTAGTATACTCTAAATATATAATTATAATTGTCTAAGTGATAAGATACTACCGCGAACACCAAATATTTGGTGTTCTCGGTAGTATTTCCATATGTGCTGTTGGTTAAATACGCATTAATTTATTTTTTAAGGAGATTAGTGGTGCGATATGTTTTTCGCTAAGCGTCCCATACACGTCATAGACTGTATTCAGGCGAATATAATGTTTTTAACATTGATACAGTTAATATTATTTTTAAAAAGAAAGACGAAATAGCACAATCTTACTCTGTTTACTTCTGTAATCCATGGTTTCCAGCTTAAGTTGCTGTCAATTTTTAATACTAAATAAGATAGTGAATTTTATTTATACAGAATCCACATTTTCTAGCCTCATGCAGTTACAAGTTTGATTATTACTTTTACAATTCCAATTATGTAGGAATAAATGGGCAGTGGACATAATAAATGTGGACACAACAGTGGCGCACTCACGATTTAATCTTGGGGGTGGGGGAGAACGAGTTAAGTAGACGATTTGAGAATACACACTACACATTGAATACGCCCTACGACTGAGCATCTGCAGTAATCACCAATACATGTTACCCGTGATATCCTCTGGCTCGGCTCGGACAAAAGAAATAGCACTCGCTCGGTCCCTCCTAGCACTACTTCATTCGCCTTGTGTTCACAGCGGCTGTGATTCCCGAGAGCTATAGGATATTCCACCTTATGTGAACGCTAATTCATAAGCATTAAAGAAATAGAAGGCACGACACAACATAAATAAAAAAATGAATTTTAATTAGGAGAAAATTTTTTGAAAATTTTATAGTGTTTTTTTTTATATTTTTCTTTTGGGGGAATCAGGGCCCCTTTCCCCCTGTGGGTTCGCCACTGGGACACAACAATTCATTTACAAAATTTGCAGCGGATATCAATGCGGTGTCATCTGCAAAGGTGATCTTTACTTATTTGATAGATGTACCTTACTTGATAAATGTAGGTTAAAGAAGTGGTGGATGTAAATTATAAATAATACTGGCCCAAATACAGAAAGACCACAATTTAGCTGTATACGAAATTGCTATAGCATTTGTTAATATTTGCTGCTTGTGATCTAGACGCTAAATAAATTTCTAAAACCAGGCATGTTTTATTTTTTATTTAAGGGAATGTTTACCAATACGACCTAGTTAGGACTAGTTTTTCCTCCACTCATTTCACTTAATTTTCTCTGTGTGCGTGCGCGCGCGCGCGCGCGCGTGTGTGTGTGTGTGTTAGCAATCTCATATACTGTTCCCTGACGATGTCTCAATTACTGGACGAAATACTTAAAACCTTAGTACTGCTTCACTCTTATAAGACTTTAGCATGGGATGTGTTAATGGTTTTGGAGTCTTCCTTAGTTTTCTTTAAGTGATAAGTTAGCCATTGGTTCAGTTATATTAATCCTCTGTTAACGATAAATATTTTGATAAAAAAATGAATAATAATAATAATTCCTCTAATGCCTTTTATTCCCTTCCCCAAAGAGAGTAGGCAGATTTCAAAGAGAATAGGCAGATTAATGGAAATCATTACGGGAACATCAAAGCGCCCACGTGGTTATTCTTTCTAAGAGGGAAAACAAATAAAAATAAATCAAATTTTTTTCTCTTGCAAAGACGATTTTTTAATCACTCACCTGGAAAAAAAATTTAACGTAAAAACTCGTACTATGACAAATAATAACCGAACCGAATGTTTGGGTTTATAACCACGAAATGTCAGTAGTTGTCTCGGAGAGATGCCAAAGTTGAGGTAATGCAGAAGTCATATATATATATATATATATATATATATATATATATATATATATATATATATATATATATATGTAGAAAGTTTTTAACTTGGATATATTACGTATTCAAGATACCAAGTAATTTTATATAAACTTGGTTCATATGAAAAACCAAGTTTATATAAAATTACTTGGTATCCTGAATACATAATATACCCAAGTTAAAAACGTTCTACATCTATCTCTCATTCTGAGATTTTATTTAATAAGATCAAAGCATCTTATGGCAACTTGTTTAGGTAAAATTCATATAAGCTCTGCATTACTTCAACCGTTGTATTTCAGGTCTGGCTCCCACTGAATAGACCTAAAAAAAAAGATCGAAACCGGTTCGGGCCTGGCCATGAGAGGCTCTGCTTGGGGGTAGGTGTTTGCCTGTCTCTGAGTGGGGCCACCACTGAGATTACGGCTCTGGTTGGTGGTGGGGTGAGCCTTCACTGGGTAGAGCCAATGCTGAGAAGTTCTTCTCGGTGATGGAGCCTGTCACTGAGTGGAATAACGCTGAGTTGGACGATCTTTCGGGATCGTCTTATTTTTAGAGCCCACTTTACCTAAACAAAGGTCGAAACCGGTGCGGGTCTGGCTCTGATGATTTGAGAGGCTCTGTTTGAGGGGTAGGTTTTTGTGCGTACCCTCGGCATTGAGGTTGACGCCACAATACCGGCAAGGGCGATGGCGAAAGCCATCATAGACTGCCTCGGCGCAGAGAACATTTCTGGATTTACCCCTTATGGGGGAGGAAGATACCAGGTAGTGACCAAAAATATGGAGACCAGAGAAAGCTTCTCCAAGGGTTTGACTGCGGTAAAGTAAAAGTATCTCCCTTCATGGTTGGGAGCATCCTGAGAACCCTTAAGATACCACGATTTCCCCTAGAATATGCAGAGAACAACGATATAATTCACAGCGTATTCTCTAAGTGGGGAGTTGTATGGGAAATCCAGGTTCACAATGACGCCGACAATCCTGAGTGGAAGTCAGGAGAGGTAACCATCTCTCTTGAAATGAGGACCGAAGTTCCTAACTTTGTCCTCATAGGATCTGCCCTGGTAATGGTAAATTACCCAGGCGTCAAAAAGCAATGCTTTAGATGTGGTGCCTTCAATCATCTTGGGGCAGACTGCCCTCGCATAAAATGCAAGAACTGCCTAAAAATTGGCCACAACCAAGAAAAATGTGAGCAGCTTGTTTGAAATGTGGGCTCACTGACCACAAAGTCGACACCTGCCCATCCAGAACCCTCGCAGAGAGGATGTTAAATGAGGACGGGAAGAGATTTGGACTTGCTATGAACTTGGAAAAAACAAAGACAATGGTATTTGGTGAGAAGAACATGAAACAAAAGATACAAGTGGATGGAACTGATATAGAAAATGTAAAACAATTCACATATTTGGGAAGTAAACTGACATATGACTTGGACTGTAAAAAAGAAATAAAGATCAGGATTGCAAAGGGAAGAACAAATCTGAAGGCCATGGATAACATCTGGAAAAGTAAAGTGATCAGTCTGCAAACAAAACTAAGAGTACTGGAAACATACATCTTCAGCGGTGTACTGTACGGATCTGAAACGTGGGCGATAAACAAAGAATCAAGAAAAAGAATTTTGGCATTTGAAAGAACTTGTTACAGAAAGATTCTAAGAATAGGATGGGTACAGAAAATCACCAATGAAGAGCTCTATCAGAAGATACGACCAAAACAGAATCTAATGCATAAATTATAAAACGGAAGCTGCAATTATTTGGACACATCTGTAGAATGAGTAAGGACCGGAAGATAAAGACTTTTATGTTTGGTATTTTGGATGGTTTAAACAGAAGAGGTAGACCATACAGAGAGTGGATAGACGATATAAAAGACTGGTGTGGAATGGGTGTACAAAAACTGCGACACTGTGCACTGGACAAAGAAAAGTGGAAGAAGATAGTGAAACAGACATCAGACATCAATGGGCAGTGAGCCCATGGTTCGTGATGATGATGATGATGATGAGCAATTTGAGTCTCCGGGGAAAGTGTTTTCCGGAGCGGCCCGGTGAGGGAGGGTGGGGCTTTGTCGGTGAATGCTTTTCTTCGGAATATGAGCGGTTCTGCTCGGTGGTGGTGGGGGAACCCCTCACTGAGTGGAGCCAACGCTGAGTTGGACGGTCTTTCGGCCACTATCGAGTGGTCTAGGGATCGTCCTAATTTTTAGAGATGGCTTTACTTATTATGCAGTAGCCAATGAAGTTCTAACTGAGGTTCGGCTATTGCAGTTACCCCCTGGTACGCTGAGTTTTGCTCTCTTAGGTTTGTTCCCGGTGAGGAGGGGGGGGGTTAGCCTGAGAGAGCATTTCGAGTCTCTGGTGAGGGGCTGTGTCGGTGGATGCTTTTCCCTGGAATATGAGCGGTTCTGCTCGGTAGTGGGGAAGCCCATCACTGAGTGGAGCCATCGCTGAGTTGGACGGGCTTTCGGCCACTATTGAGTGGTCTAGGGATCGTCCTTATTTTTAGAGATGGCTTTACTTATACAGTAGCCAATGAAGTTCTGAGGCTCGGCTATTGCAGTTACCCTCCTGCCATGAACAGAGCTTTATATAGCTCAATAACTCCTTATCCCTACACTGTCTTCTACAGATAACGGGGGGATGAAAAGCATTCTTGCTTCGCCCCTTTAAGCCAGTCCTTTTAAGGACTTTAATTGGTACTACTAATTAGTTCATTTTTTGGTTTTGTGTTTCTAATTCAATTTACAAGTAGTCCAACCAATAATATAAGTCGCACTCAATCATCTCTAGATAATAGGTAACTTTTCTTACTGATGCTTGCCTCCTGAAGTAACTTGAAATGGTCGGTAGCAAGAGCGCAGCCTGGATTTCTGCAAAGCAGCCAGAACAAGCTTCCACTTACTCAACATATTGTGCTTGGAAGAAGTCCGAGTATTGCAGTATATTGGAGACATATTCAATTCAATAAATGGACAGGAAACTGGATGCTCCTTTGTGTGAGGGGGGGAATGCCGATATTTCACCCCCCACACACACTACATGCCTCCTTACCTTTAATTAATTAAATATATGCTAACACTGCGAAGTGTCTTTCAAAAAACAAGAAAAGTGAAGTGAGAACATAAAGTCATAAAATACAACAAAACTCCACTAAAGTTCCGGAAGAAACCTAAGCGAGCGAAACTCTGCGTCCCATTTCAGTCTTCTTACGACATGCGTGGGCTATTGAATAAGTAAAGCCATCTCTAAAAATTAGGACGATCCCTAGACCACTCCATATTGGCCGAAAGACCGTCCAACTCAGCGTTGGCTCCCCTACCACCGAGCAGAACCGCTTATATTCCAGGGAAAAGCATCCAACGACACAGCCCTCACTGGGCCATGCCGGAGAACACTCTTCCCGGAGACTCAAAATGCTCTCTCAGGGCAACCACCCCCCAGAAATATAAGCCCCCCCCCTCACCGGGAGCAAAATTCCGGAAGAAACCTGAGAGAGCGAAACTCTCGAAACTCTGCGTCCATTTTAGTCGCCTCTTACGACATGCATGGGCTACAGTAGCGCTATTGTTATCCCGGCCACCACAAAATATGAGGTATATTTCATCTTATATTTCTATCTATTACAAATTACTGTAAAATATAGGTATGTAAAGGTTGCAT
Organism: Typopeltis vanoorti; assembly: GCF_054136105.1. Classification (NCBI taxonomy): domain Eukaryota; kingdom Metazoa; phylum Arthropoda; class Arachnida; order Uropygi; family Thelyphonidae; genus Typopeltis; species Typopeltis vanoorti. Next base: position 148,183,089 of record NC_143552.1, on the reverse strand, counting down.
TAAATTACAACAACAATTTCTTTTTCTTAACCTAAAAGAAAATCATTATACTAACTTTATACACAAAAGAAATATACATTAATTAATGTTATATAAAGTACAATATTTGAGTGATGAAATTATAAAGATCGAACAGATGTAATTATGTGATAAATCACAGAATGTACTGCAATGAAGTTATACGAATGTGAATGCAGTCTTAAATAACCTCAGCATATGTGTAGCTTTGACCACCTTTTCAACGAATTGCCTTGGTGTTGAACTACCTCTGGGATCAGCCGAATTGTCTATTAGTAAACGAAAGAGCAATACAGCTTCATTTGGGCAATGTTGAATTACATAAGCAATGTGGATATTAGATTCAACATTATTTCAAAGCCGAATGTTTGTAGACACTATGAAAGTTTTAAGTTGATCTGAGAGCTTATGAGAATACAATCATCGGCATCCCCGAGTTGCACTACTTACTTGACTTAAGAGGACGTCTTGGTTTTCTTTTTCCTAATGGTTTGTACTTTAAGGTCTGTTTTGGTAATCTTTCTATTTTCATTCTTTGAACGTGTTCCATCCATTTATGTTTATATTTTTTAATTTTTTCTATGACTGATCTTGGTTTAATTCTTTCATAATTTCTTCGTTTCTTTTGTGATCAAATAGAATATACTTTGCAGTTTTTCTCATAAACTTCATTTCTTCTGTTATTAATCTTTGTTTGTCTTTTTGTTTTATTGTCCAGATTTCACTTCCATACAATAAGACTGGTAGGCAGGGGCGAATGCTGGTCTTGAAATTCACGCTTGCTCTTGTTATCATTCAGAGAGTGAAAGGTGTGATTGAAGTCTCATTAGCGGAATAATGAATTACTGACCATTTAAAACTATATATTTAGAAATTTATGTACATTTAATCATACAAAGACAACATCTATTTTATAAATGATATTCTATCTTTTTTTCAATTTAGCTACTTGAATAAAAATTGTACCCTACGGTTCTTCTTTATGAACTGGTCAATAACAACGTCATAAGAAGTTGGTTGTAACTTAATTTTTCCAAGCAACACGCACACTTGTAAAGGCTGGCTGAAGCTCACTGGCTAGAGCTACTTTGACTGCGTATGGCCTGTGTTTAAGCAACAGAGTGAGAAGACGTGAAATGGCTATGCGCACGCATGAAATCACAGTGCTGCTGCGAGGACCTGGAAGCTCCTAGGACCAAGCAAGCCAAGGTAGCTTTGACTAGACGAGCGAGCATCGGCCTTCGATACACAACGCAAAGCTCAATTATTGCCGCGCAAGCTCAAGACGACTTCTGTCTACAAAAATAAAAGCCTAAATGGAATGCTTATAAATGCATTTATTAACATGCATTTATTAGCATGCATTTATTAACAAATAAATATTACTTCTTTCTCAATTAATGAGCTTGCGCAGCAAGCATAGCAAGCATGGAGAATTCGTCCCTTCTGGTAGGGCTAATGTATTGTATACTTTTAGTCTAGTTTGCTTTTGAACTAGGTTTGGTTTAAATACAGAGTTAATTACACGTTTTATTTTTAAATATTTTGCAATATTTACGTTTATACCTTTTTCATTTTCATATGTGATCGTACATCCTAGGTAGTTAAATGAATTCACCTGTTCTAAGATCTTGTTATCTATTACTATTTTAGTTCTTGCTGGATCTTGTCCTTTAAAGGCCATAGTTTTTGATTTTTCTGGTGATATTATCATACCATAATCTTTGGCTATCTCATTTAGATCTAAAATAGCTTTCTGTAAGTTATCTTCAGAATTTGTAATTATTATTTGTTCGTCGGCAACTCGCATAATATATGCCTGTTTCGTCAGTGATTCCGGCCCGGAGCCCGGATAAAATTAGGGGAAGGGGGGGGGGGGAGATTGAGATCGTGCTGTACTTCCCTGTGAAAAGGGCCTAACGGCCATTGTATCATTATACGCTAAATGAAATCTGTTCGTTGATAGTTGTTTACATTAACTTAATAATCGCAGTGAAATAGGATGTTTAAATTCACGTGATGTGATTTGCGTGAATTATAAGCAGTTGTTGAACTGACATGCCGTTAAGTATAAAAGAACAATGAAAAATAAAATAAATTGATCTTGTGAAAAGCCTTCTGTAATTTGTGTCTCAGTCATATCACCCCTTTTCCTGTCGAGGGAGTTTAACAGAATTCGTGAAGTCTGAATCACTCCTATTTACCTATTTTTCTTTTTTTGCTCTTCGGAGCAGTGCTTCATAGTTCTCTTTGCAAAGTATCTGCATAAAGAAATGACTTTCGTGGAGATCATTGGATTTATTCCATTGAACCCTGCGTTTGTAGAAATAGCATGCCGAGGCAATGCCAGCCTGTGTAACCCTCTAGATATCTCATTCAATCTTGGTATAGTCTTGGATGCAAAAGAACGAAAGTTGAGTTTTCTGTATACAAGAGTTTTATAAAACAAAGCATGCCACAAGCCTTTAAGATTAGGAGAACTCGGAAGGATTGATAGTCTGAAAACTGGACTTAGACTGGCTTACAAGTCTAACTAAGGTATTTCGACATAGTTTTCGAAATACCTTAATTAGAAGCAACAGAAAAACTTTATAGCCAACTTCTTGAGGAGATAGAAAATGGCGGTTGAAGTTTCTCATTTCCCCCCACCTATAATACCCATTAGAATGAAATGTAAATTGAACTCTTGTTCAATAGCGCTTCTGTAACCAAGGGTTTTAAAAAAATTGAGCCATGTTTGCCCCGAATGGCCTCGACATGAACAATTTTATATATCCCTTCATTTCGAAGAAACACTTCAAATGAACAATACACCAAATACTTTTCGAATGAAAATAAACATGTTTAATGTATTTCCTTAATAGCAGAAGATAATCTGCAAAAAGAAACCTAGAAGCATTAACAACGATTTTCAAATATAAAAACTGAGAATTGAACCTACTTCACAAGTTATGGCAACTCGTGGAAAAGGTGGAACAAGCTCTAAGAATAATTCAATATATTATTATTATTATTATTTCATGGAGACCTTAGACTCATCAATGTTGGCCCTAATCATCATGTTAAGTGCTATCCAACATTCCTGCAACATCTATCATACTTTAATAGATGTTGTAGGAATGCATACTTTGCTTTGAACTCATTCACAGTTATAGCTCCCACAACAGACAATGGCAACCTAATTTACTTATTCACTACTCTCCTAGCAAAATATTTAGTCATGACAACCGTACTAACTGCATTCTTGCTCAGTTTCCAAGGTTGAGACTATTTCTCCTACCACCAGACATCTGAAAAATTTCCTTTGTATTGATCTTGTAGAAACACTTCTGTAATTTGTGTCTCAGTCATATCACCCCTTTTCCTTGACCTTATAAGGTTGATTCCATAGACTTGCTTCCATCTTGGTCACTCGCTTCTTGATCCGCTACAGACAAGAAACCCAGGTGACCAGATCTGCACGCAGTATTCAAGATGGAGTCTTATTACGGCTCGATAAAGAGAAATAATAACCTGCTTGTGTCCTGCTTGTCAATGTATTCTTCAGTAAGTAAGTAATCCGATAAACTGCTTTGTCCTCTAAACTTTAACATCCTATCCACTAACGCCGCTAAATCCCTCGCTTGATCAACTTCCTGGAGTACAATTTCATTGCTTTTCAACCCAAAATGTACATCCATAATCTTTGCCACATTACATTGACATCCATTCTCCTTTGCATAAGCTGTTAGTCTATTGAAATCATCATGAAAAAATTTTATCATCATCTTTCCGATTTTGCATCAAAGGAAAACAACGGAATAGTTCTCAGATTCTTTCTATATCATTTTTGTACAAATTAAATAGTAGCGGCCTAAGAGCAAGCCCATTGACACACCACTAGTCACAATCATTTTACTGGACACTACCTTTGAATAAACTACTCTCAGACATCTCTCCATCAACCATCCTATTATCCACTTCAACAGCTTTGTATCCATCCCCATGTCCTGCAATTTATTAATTAGAATTCCATGCGGTATCCTGTTAACTTTCCAGTCAGCCATATTACTGTTAACCCATTACCTTTATCCAACTCAGCTCTCACTGTATTAAAAAACGTGACAAGTTACTGAGGCACCACCAACTTCGGAAAACCATGTTGTATTCCCCAATATAGTATCCCCTTTCTGTCTATCCATTCTTGTATTTTACTCTTCTCCAACTTCTACAGTATCTTGACTACGACTCCTGATATGGTAATCAGTCGGTAATTTGCTACATGATTCTCCTTTATCTATATCATAGACTATTATGGAACTATTTTCCGAACTCCCCACCCCCCTTTGAGAATAAACCAGAGCCGAGATTAGATTATATATATATATATATATATATATATATATATATATATATATATATATATATATATATATATATATATATATTAATATATTAATATATATTATATAAATATATAATTATATAATTATATATAAATATATATATTAATATATATATATATATATTAATATTAGATTAATATATATATATATATATATATATATATATATATATATATATATATATATATATATATATATATATATATATATATATATATATATATATTAATCTAATATATTAATATTAGATTAATATATATATATATATATATATATATATATATTATTATTATTATTATTATTAAGTATCATTGCATGAGAGCATGTTCATTAAGCCCAATTTCATGGCTCGCGGAAATCACTCGACACTACTATCTACCATAAAAATGCACAACTTGGTTCTACTCCTGAATAAACTTCTCTCTGATATCTCTCCATCAACAACATTCTTATCCACTTACTGAATTATTCGTGTTCAATACTCCAACTACTGAATACAGTACTTATATATCAGGCACATAATGGTATCTGCAACGGCGGTTGGGAAAGAAGTAATCTATTGACATTTTTCTGGAAAAGTTGGAAGGTGTTGTTCAGTGTTTCTCAAACTTCAGATATTCGCGTACCCCTTCTTAAATTTTCATTATTACCAAGTACCCCCTAATTAATTAATTAAAAAATAAATTCATTAATTAATTAAAATAAATAAATTAGTTAAAAATAAATAAATAAATTCATTACAATGAATTAATTAATTTAAAATATTAATTAAAATTAAATATCTATTTCATTTGAATTTATATGTTCATGTAAACAAAAAATATTATTTATTTTTAAATTTTGATTCTCTAGAGATGTCAGACGACACACTCAATTACAATTTAGAATACAATTTTATTTGATCCAGATGCAATATCAACATTTTCTTGTTGCTTACAGCTACTTGTATTTGCTATATTGCTCTCATTTAGGGAGTTTTATAAATCCAATCTTTAACCAATGATTCATATGTAAGAATTTGAAAGCTAAAAAAAATACTGTATTTACGCGAATATAACTCTAACTTTTTTTTCTCAAAATTAAAACTAAAAATTCGTGTTGCGAGATACGTGCGGGAATTTTCGGAAACTAAAGTTTTCATAAAAAAAACTGAAAATGGTGCGACTCACCAAGAAGCTCCTACTCGCTATCACTACTTTTGACATCGAAAACAGTTTCTTTGTGTGCATCGCCAAAGTCATCTACCCAAATAGCGTCATCTTCTTTCCCATTATTTCAAGCAAAAATTACCAGTAATTTACAAGACTTGAGATACGTAGAGCAGCGAAGAACTGCATATGATTGGTGCGGTATTAACAAAAGATCGCGCGAACCAAAGACAAATTAGCATTTCAACAATTGAGTTGAAATGCTAATTCCCTTCAACCGAATTCCATAATATCTGAAACACATTCACTATATATTTCTTAGTTTTAACACGTTAACGACGGGGGTGGTGTCAAGCAAAACCAAATGTTCCACCGGCAACATGGTTTTGCTTGGTCTATACAGCAGTTTCTGTTGGAGAGGGGATGTGATTCATTAGTTAGTGCCGTTTTATCCCGGTTGTCTCTAATTGCACTGTTTGTTGAAAAATATAATGACTCCTTTAATTATACATAGCCGAAAATTGCCACGTACCCCCCTAACAACCTTTCGCGTACCCCCGGGGATACGCGTACCAAATTTTGAGAAACACTGGTGTAGTTGTTAGGGAATTGCATGATTATTGCTATTTCAGAGAACAGAGGCAGATGAATTAAAAGAATAGAAGTTCTCGTATTTAATAGACTGGTTCAATGGAGCATCCTGTATATATAATATAGTATAATATAATATAATATATGCATTTTTAATCACAATCATTGACTTCATTTAAAGGATTGAGATGAAATACGCTTTAAGTCTGGATCAGTATAAAAAATAATTATTATTCTCCCAAACTGAGAATAATTCCATTATGTGACAGTTCATTTTGTTTTATTTAAAAAATCAATGTAAAAGTTCGACTATTAAGGTTTAGTGAAAAGAATGAATAAAGAAAATTTTTTCTTCTGCTATAATTATAATAAAGTCATACATAAAAGTACTGTTGCAAAGAGCCCCTTCTTGTGTTATGTCATCGGAGAATTAACGTTTTAATGTATTTGAAGTGTTTGTAACAACGCATAGTGTCTACTTGGGATGTTGCCACATGTTTCGGAATTCTCACTTCAGAAACTTATAATAACACATACGCCGGTATGTGTTATTAAATGGAAAGAACTAAAGCGATACCCAAATAAAAAGAAAAAGAAATAACTTTACAACGCAGATAAGAAACACAAAAACACTACACTCGAACTTTGTTCCAACGAGCACGGAAATAAGAAAATCACGGCAATTATGAGCAAAGAAAGATTAAAATAAATAAATAAATGCAAAAACACAATGATTTAAATTTACGCATAATCCCATACACTTGCTTTCTTTTATAGTGAGTGCACTACATGGATATCCGGTACAAATTTTGGTAACTACGCAAGCATTCTGAATTGCACGGGTAGTTCTTGGAATACCAAATTCTTTGAACAGCAAAAATGAAAGAAGTGACTTTGATTTTATGACTACCTGCATCGGATTACGGGTTGGTTTAAAATTTAATCTGGTCCTTCGGGACCATCCCATCACTACTTATCTCTCCAATGTCTAGCCTCGGGCCCTCCTTCTTCACTTTACCGAAACACTGTCAGGACTGCAAAATCAGTTGAAAAAAAATATATATAGATAAGTGAGTGCTTACATACGTCGATGAAGCATTGATTCAATGGTTCACTAGAGCAAGAAGTGCTGGGTTTTCAATAGACGGTGTAATTTTCAAAGATCAAGCGGAAAAAATTGCTAAACAATTTGGAAGCGGCGATTTTCTATGTAACAACGGTTGCCTAGATCGATTTAAAAACCAACTTTGTAAAAGACTAATCCAAATAATGTTTGTTATTAATTATTAATACTATGTTTAGTATTTAAAGTGTATGGTTTTAAAACTATGGACAAGTAAATTGTGTTTAATATTAAGTGTATTGAAGTTCATAGAAGTATATTCCTACAAATAATATCTAATTATGTAATTTTTTTCCTTTCTAATACTTTTGTTTTTTTATTCTATTTTTATCGAATTATTGAGAAGTTAGAAAAATTTGGAGGTAGATTAAACTCATCACTGATATGGTGATAAAGAGAAAATTTTGTTGTTCCCGTTTTAACTGCATTAGACTACTTTAAGAGACAAAAAAAAATCTTTGCAGAAAAAACGATTTAAAACAAACCATAAAATACTGGTTCAGTAAAAAAAAAAAAAAAAGGCCAAACCCTTTCAACAGTTACAAATAACTTCAACCAGCACTTTTTGACTCCATCCTACAACTACTGAAAATACCCCCCCCCCCCATTCAGAAAGAGTGACCCTCCAATTGCACTATAAGAAATGAGACATTATGGTTTCTATAAGAGATGGAAATCAACGCAATCAAATTTCTAGACATCGATTAAATGATAATCAAAGATATCAAACATCACGCCTACCCTACTTCCGATCAAACTAAAATAACTAAATAAAATATCTAAAACAGGACATCTACCCAATACTTTAAAGACAACACCAATCACATTTATTTATATTAAAACAAGAAAGGGGGGAAGAAATTCAATAAGCACAGACTAATTACAGATCCATGGCCACAATAAGAGGTGTTTTTTTTAAACCAAATAAAGGAAAAGCTCATTCATCACTTGCTACACAGAAGTATTTCGTATTACAGTAGTCGCCCCTTCTTTGTGGGTTTGTTATGCACGCTCAACTGGGTCCGAAGATACTAACTTACGAAACTTTCATAGTCCCTACAAACATTCGGCTTTGAAATAATGTTGGATCTAATATCCACTTTGCCTATGTAATTTTACATCTCTGAAATGAAACAGTATGGCTCTTTCTTTTTTTTTTTAGTAATAGACAGCTCGGCTGATCCCAGAAATAGTCCAACACCAGGGCAACTCGTTGCAAAGGTGAAGAAACCTACACACAACTGATGTTGCTAAGATTCCATTTACATTCATATAACTTTATTACAGTATGTTGTTATAATTGTTCCATTTCATTACTAGTTATTGTTGTTACGCTTACTCGTAGACCCACACTTCACAGTGCAGACATTCGAAATCGAAAATCCCACGGAATACGTCGGTCAATCCTTATTCCAGGAGTGTCCTACGTCCGTAGATGAGGACTTCGTGTATACCGAGTGAGCTACGGAGGCTCCCTCTTGGAAAATAAAAGAACAATATCTTTCTTGGAATATTTTGCATACATAATTAACGTTGCCACACACACACACACACACACACACACACACACACACACACACACACACACACACACACACACACACACACACACACACACACACACACACACAAATGGTATGGTTGTCTTTCTTGGAATATTTTGCATACATAATTAACGTTGCCACACACACACACACACACACACACACACACACACACACACACACACACACACACACACACACACAAATGGTATGGTTGTCTTTATTGATATATTTAAAGCATACACTCAAACATGAACGTCTTCTAGAAAAGCTAGAAGACTCCAGATGTTTTCAGACAATCAGATGATTCTGGTCTGTAGCAGAATGCAATTATGTGATTTGTACTGTTAATCTCCACCTCACGCCAAATAGCCTTAAATGCTCTGCCTGTATTACTCATAATACAATATTGCCTAACATTCGGGGTTTTACGCTGGTTGGTTGATACTCTTCATGTTTTTTTTTTTTTTATTTAAAAAAAAAAGACAGGGAATAATCTCAGAATGATTTAACAACATTGCATGAATAATAATTATTTACAAAAAAAAAATTAAATGGAAGATATCAAAAATACAGGCTCATTGGTTTATTATGAGTATACAAAACATTTAAAAAAGTAATAAATAACACAATAATGCAACAACTCGAGTATATGCAATGACTATATACCATACCCATATTTTAAACAAATTATAGAAAAGACAAACGAATATAACACACTTCTCTGTTCATTCTTTGTGGACGTTGAAAAAGCATTTGAGACCGTCAACACTTCAGCTATTCAGAATCACTGTTAAAATATTGATGAAGCTATACATAGAAAGGTTGAAATATATATATAGCCATCCCATCTTTATCATTATACTGCATAAGAAAAGCGAACATTTTCCAATAAGTGTAAGGGGGGGCATAAGAGAGATAAATATAATATCAGCAAAAACTCTTTGCGTCTCTCTTAGAGGAAGTTTTCATGAATTGAATTGTAAAAATGGAGGAATTAAAATTAACGGAAAGATTCTGACTCAACTCTGTTTTGCTGACAATATAGTTCTGTTGGTAGAAGTTCTAAAAATAAAATTTATTGAATTAGCTGAAGTTTCTAGTCACACAGGTTTGAAGATAAATTCATAAAAGAAAAGAAATGAAATGATTAATAACAAATTAACACCGAAAAGAGTTATTCTAGAATAAGAAGTGAGTAGTAGAATGGGAGCCTATAGTGACCAGATCAAGATCAAGATAAGATAAGGAATCGTGACGTGATTGGTCGATGACGTCATTGTGTGCATGGCTTCATGGGGTGTGGAATGTTTGGAATTTCCCTGTTGGCATATGTGTCACTGGCTTCAGCTCTTGTGTTTGGTTTGTTTGTAAATAAATATCGTCATTTGTTATTTGTAAATAAGTGACGTTGTTGTTTTGAATGGAAAGGATGATATTAGCGGATAAGAAATCGTGTCATGATTGGTGGTCACTTCTGACAAGATCAAGATCAAGATAAGATAAGAATTGTGACGTGAATGTTTGTTGCTGTCAGATGAATATGAGTTACGTCATTTGTTATTTGTAAATAAGTGACGTTGTTGTTTTGAATGGAAAGGATGATATTAGTGGATAAGAAATCGTGTTGTGATTGGTGGTCACTTTAAATAAGATCAAGATAAGATAAGAATCGTGACATTATGTGTTTGGATATTCACAGTTTCGAGGTTTTCTGAATAATTAATTATATGCTTGAGTGACTCAAGCACACATACTTTTTTCCATACCTCATCTGTATTTTCTTCTATATTCATATTCTAATCAAGTTCATACTTTATTCATAATTCATCTGTATATTTTGATTTGTATAAAAGTAAGATCTTAAAGTTCAATAAATAAATAAATAAACAAATCGTGTGTGTATTCACGGTTATTTCAAAGTGTTCTTACTTCAACATACATACATAACACATCAAACACACTGTTTGTTCTTTTACATTTACATATTTATTTCACAGATATTATTTACATTGCAATATGCAAGAAATAGGAATTGAATTTACATATATCACCAATGCAAATGGTGTTTTTCTTGGCGTAACATTTCTTTGATGAGGCAAGTTTGGTTGCCTGCTTTTGATACTGCTTCCCAGATGATTATGGCAATTTCAGCTGTCACTAATATTACCGGTACTGCTATGAAAGCAAGTATCTGGCACTTTTGCGATAGTTCTTGATTTTCACCTGCAAAGAAAAAAAAAAACCATTGATAGTAATGGAAAAGTTAGCAGATTACTATAATCCTAATACAGTAGTTAGTTTTGGAAGTATCAAAGCTTTACAGAAACATACAAATTTGTCACATGAAACCGTGAAAAGTTGGTTAGCAACACAACCTACTTATGTGAGACATAAACCCATTAGAAGAAAGTTTAAACGCAATCAAATCAAAGTCCCGACACTTTTACACACTTTTCAATGTGATTTGGCAGATATGTCATTCCTTGCAAAAGAGAATGGGGGTGTGTGTTTCCTTCTTGTATGCATTGATTGTTTTTCCCGATTTGCGTGGGTTCGAACACTGAAAAAGAAATCAGCAGACGATGTTGTTAATGCTTTTGAGTCTATTTTTAAAGAGGAAGTGCCATGTTACATAAACACTGATCAAGGAAAAGAGTTTTGCAACAAGAAACTTCGTGCATTGTTTAAGAACCAAAATATTCATTTCTACACGACCAGGAGCGAAATGAAGCACCAATTGCAGAAAGATTTATCAGAACATTGAAAACAAAGATCTACAAGTGCATGACGTATACTAAAAGTAAAAGTTATACGAATGTATTACCAACCCTTGTACATACTTATAACCACACACCACACCGCACTATCGGTATGGCTCCTTCGCAAGTTAACCTTCACAACGAGGATCGTGTTTGGAAATATTTGTACGGAACCCAAGAGGAGGCTAGCAAACCAAAATTTCAAGTAGGTGATAGTGTAGTTTTAAGTGATGATACCCACAAATTTAGAAAAGGGGTTTGGGTTACTGGACACGAGAATTGTTCACTATTGCTCAGGTTATTAATAGAAACCCTGTAGTATATAGAGTTCGCAGTCGGGACGGAGAGATAGTGGAGGGAACTTTCTACGAAGCTCAACTGCAAAAGGCTAATATACCCAATGAACTTCCGGAAGACGTGTATCTAATCGAACAAGTACTTAAGAAGCGCAAACAGAAAGGAAAACTTCAGTATTTTGTTAAGTGGCTCGGTTATCTCTCATCGTATAATTCTTGGGTTCGTAGCGAAGATGTTTTACTTAACCCTCCCCGGTAATGCCAGTATGAAAATGTTTCCTACAAACACGCAAACGAAATTTCAAGTGGAATTACCACACGAGATAAGACTTAAAGGTAAATGGGAAGTTGCTCTTGCCGAAATTCATCTTCCGGGAGAATTTAATAACATCGATTCCGGTTACGATGAGTTTCATATGATACGTGCAATTGGAGGAGGAGTGAACAATATCGACAACAACATCACAGGAAATAAAGTTTTCGAAAAGTCTAAAGAAGGATTTTACAAAGTGTACAAGATTCCCCAAGGCAGTTACAATTCACCCTCTGAACTTCTTCAAGCAATGTTTGATGTGAGTTCTGTGATTACTGGAAAAAAGAATCCAAACAACGCTATTTCTCTGACAGTCCCAAAAGATTACAACCTTTTGTTTCCCAAGGAGGCCGCAGGTTTGGGTCTTCTACTGGGTTTTAATCAGATTGGTGTTAAACTGAAAGGTACAATCACAGGGAAATATCCAGTTGATATAAAGAGGGGTGTAGCCGCATATTTTGTTTATTCTGATTTAATACAAGAACAGATAGTTGGTGATACATGTGCACCATTGTTACGAGTTGTTCAGTGCACCACTAAGTGCTCCTTCGTTTTTGCTCAACCTGATTATTATCCGTTACGAAAACTAACATTTCACTCAATTGGCATTGAAATTCGTTCTGACAGCGGCGAATTGTTCCACTTTCGTGGTGGCAAGACAATAGTTAAATTACAGTTCCGACAAGTGAAGGATGATTGATTATCTCAGATATTACACATTGCAGGCAGGTGGGGCTCAAATGTTTACGGGCCCCACAATACAGCGTGGGTACGGATTAGGTAGCATTTTCAGAAGTGCCTTCTCCTTTCTAAGTCCACTTTTAAAACCTGAAGCTCAATTTGTCAGTCGTCAAGCCTTAAAAGCCGGTCAGCATATGATAGGAGATGTATTGGAAGGGGTACCTGTACGTCGAGCCTTTATAAACAGAGCATCAGAAGCTGGGAAAACCATTGCTGAAAAGGCTCAGAGTCGATTACTTCATAGAGGCCAAGGAAGCAAGAAGAAAAAAACGAATACTAAAAAACGCAAGCGAGATGACATCTTTTGCTGTGGATATGATGTCAGAGTTAGATCTTTTTTCCCACCCTCGTGTCAACATGTGTGTGGAAAGAAGTTCTTATGTTACCTACCAACCAATATCCAGTACTGACAGTGGAGGTCCTGTGGAATTTTGCATACCAGGTACATCTGAAGAATACTTGGATTTGGGAAACTCATACCTACGTGTTCGTGTGTGCATCACTGACACAATGTTAATAAACCTATCGAAGATTCTTCAGTTGGTGTTGTGAATAATTTTTTCCATTCCCTGTTCAGTCAAATTGACGTTTTCCTCCAAGATAAACTAGTGAATGTGGCATCAGACACGTATCCTTATAGGGCTTATATTGAAAACCTACTAAATTATGACAGAGATGCTAAAAACAGTCAACTGACAAATGAACTATTTGTTAAAGATGATGTGGCTAATGTTAGTGATATGTTTACCAAAGTGGGATGCATAGACGACAAGGTCGAATTAACCAATCGAAAAGTGTCGAGATGCTTGGGCGAATACACGCTAATATCATGCATCAAGACTGGTACTTGATCAATCACGTTACTGTTCGTGTTCGTATGGTTCGCAGTTCTCCCGAATTTTGTTTACTGACTGCAAATGCTGATTCTAAGGCTAAAGTGCAAATTGAAGAGGCTACACTTTTTGTCCGCAAAGTCAAAATAAATTCAAAGATTCAACTGGCTCACCTGTCTGTGTTAGACAAGTCAAACATGATATACCCCATCAATCGTGTGCAAGTGTCTTATTTTTCAATTCCCAAGGGTATGTGAGATGCCATACGAGACAATCTGTATCTAGGTGAAATACCATCTAGATTAGTTATTGGTCTGGTCGCTAGTGATGGATTTAATGGCACTTTCAACAGAAATCCATTTAATTTTCATCATTTCAATCTGAATTTTCTTGTAGTGACCGCTGACGGTATTCAGTATCACTCACAACCTTTGACTCCGAACTTCAAAGAAAGGCATTACAGCAGATGTTACATGTCGCTGTTCACATCACTAGGTAAATGGAACAGAGACTGTGGTAATGACATTTCTTATGAAGAATACGTAAAGGGAAACGTTCTCTATGGATTTGACTTATCGCCAGATCAAAATGACGTTGCCCCCCATGTCAGCCTGTTAAGAAGAGGAAGTGTGCGACTCGAAGTTAAATTTGCTCAACCTCTTCCTGAAAACATCACAGTGGTTCTTTATGCAGAATTTGAGTGTACGTTATCCGTAACAAAGGATCGTTCTGTGTTACTGGACTATGAACACTGAACAATTAGTAAGCATACTAGAGTTAGAACCCACGACGAGAAAAGTGGGTTTAGGAGTTTATGCTCGTGATGAATTGCCACAATATCCGATCAGAAAACAACAGTCGATGTTCGTCGTGAACACAGATCCGACCTGGTTGCCAGGACAACATTGGCAAGCTATCTATATTAAAGAATAACACAGTGATTTTTTCGATAGCTTTGGTCGTCCGCCCGAAAACGATATTGTTAACATTCTGAATATTAATACTAATAAATGGTATTATAATTCTGTAGCTGTACAAGCAAAGGAATCTGTCGCGTGTGATTTGCATTGTGTGTATTTTTTAATATTGAGATGTCGTGGTCTTTCTATGCAAAATATTATTAGCAAATGTTATTCTAAGGATTTGTGGTTAAATGATATTGTAGTAACTAATGCTGTTACAGATCATTTACTGAAAATAAAAAAATAATTAAAAAAAAAATTGTTTTTTCACTTACCATTTTTTCCAAACCAGTTTCTTATTCCGACGCAGCTTTCGGGGACATAGAGAGATGAATTTGGTACTCCTTCTTCGAACTCTCTTGCGGGGAGGGATTGGAGTGGAAGCATTTTCTTCACTGGGACTGGCTGACGTTGATGGTTGATGGGAATGGTTCTGGGTATTTGATTTGTTCAGTAAAGGTTCTGGACGTGGTATTCTATGTTCCTGTTGCTCTCCTTCTGTGAGAGCCAATTGGTTTTTCAACCCTAAATACTTTTGCAGAACATTTAAATATGCTTTTACTTTTTCATCTGCATGTTGATTTCTTATTTTTAAAATAGCACTCATTTCGTCATCTAGTGTGTACAATTCACGCTCCTCTGGTGATTGGAGAAGCGTAAATTTTTTAAACATATTCATTTTCTAATAAGTGAAGTCAATAAAGGAACAATGATACTGCCTAATAATGGGAACAGTGCTCCTCCGTGCTGTAAAACAAATTTTCTTCTGGTTATGAAGGGAAGCGATTTGTTACTTAGTGCTCTTATAATTTTTTTTTCTTTCGTAGGCGTGACTTCTGATTATGTTTTAGTGGAATATTTCCACATAAAACATTTTTGCAGATTTCACAGAGTGTGGTGATTTGGCTGGAGGTGCAATGTTTTAAAGCATCATTTGCTTGTTTGGGAGAGGAATGAGATAAGTACTTGATGAGATATTCATAGCGTTTGAGTCTATCAGCCATTCAGGGATAAACACTGTATTGGGTTCTTCTCCTGGTAAAATCCGTGACCTCAAACGTAAAATATCAGGTGTTTCCTGTCTAAAGTCTAAAACTAAATATGAGTGGGGTTCACGTGTTGCATCTTTATAAATCTGAACTAACACGTTCGTTTGTCCTGGAAATACTTGGGAAGCTAAATGAGAAAACTGCAAAGAGTCTCGGGGATTTTTAAAAGCAATAACATATTGACTATTGAGAGAAATTGTACGAAGATGTGTACCTTTACAGAATAAATTTTGTGTCAGTAGAATGACACAATGTTACTGTGGTGTGAACCTTTTATGAATACATCAGCTATTTCCGTGCTGTCCTTAGCCTGGTGAATCAAATCATCGATTATGAGTAAATTTCTCACATTAGAATCAAATTCAGGTAACTTCAAACCATTTACGAATTCTATATTGGTAAATTTTTTTAATTTATCTTGATTTTCACTGTAACAGTAAACGATTCGTTCCGGTGGTGGTTTGATTAGTTGATTACAATGTTCTATGAGAGACAACACGAAAGTTGTTTTTCCTGACTGAGTAGCTCCCGAAATTATACATGTAAATGGATGTATGAACATATTGAAAATGATAACATAATAAGACTGTGATTGTTTTTATACAAGCAGAGATCATGAAAAAACAATAGATACTTGTTTTAATATAAAAAAAAAATCTTCTTGTGAACATTTTTTTTTTTTTTTTTTATCACAGTCAGCATGTAATCATGCCAAGACGAATTTTCTTTTTTAATTCTAAGAAAAAAAAAAGCTATTGTGGAACAATAGTAACAATAACATTGATGTAAAAATGTACAAGAGAAGGGCGACACTGCAAATCATCGTGTTGGGAAACAACCATGGATTTTTACCTACCAGGTAGAATGTTGTTTAGTTTTCTGTCCCATAGATGGCATCTTTTGCTTATGGGGTATGTGAGTGTAAGGAATTATCCTTTAAAATACCCATAGGGAAAATTGCATGTGTCTGTTGACACTATGCGCTTCGCAAAAGTGTATCCAAATCTTTTTGTTAAGGAGGTCGTTTTGAGTTGACAGCTCCATTTGTCTCTGTGGACAGAAAATGGTACAGGAATTTGGATGTTTTGTGGCTCATCCCTTACTGCTGCTATCATAGATTCCAGATTAATCTCAGTGGCCGCGCGAGAATTTAAAGTAATGCCTTTGCATTTGGTCACAATCTTACCCCCCCACGTTCTGTAGGAATAAGATTTGGGGCCTGTGGTAACAAACTCAACAACAAAGTCACCGTCGAGTTCGTCACCTAGCTCCCCAAGGTCACCTAGCTCCCCGGGCGATTACTCACCGACCAATGGACGGTGAGTAATCGCCCGGTTTTTCAATGAAAATGACAGAATCAGTATCTGTGTATAAAAGCCGTCTTTGCAAAGGTTCCATGACCTCGTATAACTTCATCCTACCGTAGGCAGCTACAAATGAGGAGATGACAGCATTCCCTTTCCTATTTTCAGGCTCAGTGCCTTCAATAGGAGAGTAGGCAACCATCATCTGCTCTTCTGAAACTAACCTGGCATCTTGGATAACTTTACTGTTATCTAAAAAAGTTCTACGAGGTCTTCCTAAGAGGAAATCACCTGGGTGTGAGTTCTTAACATTCTCATGCCAAGTCTTCCCCATAGAGAATTCAAACAAAGCTTAGCAAGTGAACGTTTACCAGGGTTTTTACTAATGTGTTCACTATTTAACATAACACCTTCCCTTAGCAAAAACTCGTCCAGATAAGCCTGTCGGTTTTGACCTTCAGACCATCCAGATGCTTCCTGTTTCAGCTTCAGAAAGGTATCAATATAGTGAGCAAAGAAGGTTTCTTCCCCTTCAAATTTTTGAGAGAAATGCCACACCTCGTAAAATTCAATAACTTTATAACCGCGAGAACGTGCTAAATCTAATTCTGGACTGCACCAATAACCTGTAAATGATCGGTCCGTATGAGAGCATAATGGGGCCATTTCGGAAGCACACTTTCCACACAAAGGGAAGATTAATTTTTCGTTAACTGTGATTGGCAAAACCGGTAAAAAGAGATCAGTAGGTGCTTCCACTTTTGCATGGCAAATACCAAAGTATACCCCAGGAGAATAGTCGAAATTATCGATAATAACTTCGGGATGCCCCATAGGAAATACCTGGTATTTCATTACCCATGGATAAAGGCTATTGAAGTCCAAATAGCGAATAACTTCCCCTTCTGACTGAATTTTGTGATACATTTTGTAGCAGTCGGTTCTGCCACCATGCAGAGCACTATGAGGTAATATGGGATCTGGAATATTAAGAGCAGCAATAAAGGTTTTCAAGGCTGTGTTTTCAGAAATTTCTGCATTAAACTGACATTCCCAAATTGAGATCACATTGAATCCTTGGCTACGAAAATAGTTTTTGCGATCCTTTGTTTGCTCAAAAAGGGTTATCATGTTTGTATTTCTGTGTGGTTGGAATGTATTTGGCTTGTAACAAAACTGACAACCATGGAAGAAGAAACCGTAGAAATCATATAAAATGCTTCCACATTTCCCATCGACAAAATAAGGTCCGATGCGGACTCCCCCCCCCCACAGAACGTGCATGTTGTATGGTGATGTTGTTCTATTGTTCTTGCCATTTGAGCCAAGCCAAAGCCTTTCGACTTTGTACGTTTGCCCCTATGTAACCCCGAGAAGGAAGTATGGCCAATGTGTTAGGTTTCAAAAAGTTTTGGAGAAATACTCTCAAACTACTCCTGCAATTGTAATGTCATGGAGAAAGGGATCAATCTGGGTTAACTGTATGAAGAGAGTGCGAAAAGTGTTGCAACTATCACGCAAAACACGCACGTCATCTTTCGTATAAGCTAAAAGTTCTGCTTTCAGACAGTATTCAGTGTCTAGCCGATTTTCGTACCAAGTCTCGAACTCTGTACGAGTTTCTTTATTCATAAATTCCGGCTGGAAATATGATTTTTCGGGGATGACTCCACGATAATCCAGAGAATCGGATGTGTGAAACTTATGGGGAAAAAAACCCTTACGAACTTCTGGGAGATCGAACATGGCTGGGAGATTCCTAAGAGCAACACTAATGTAGGAAAAACTGTCAAGAAATATAATGTTTAAAGGGTCATAATAGATAGCAAGTATCTTCGATCCATCAAACACTACACGGGGTTGGAAATTTTTTGAAAAAAGATATTCCAAAATAAAATACCCGTCAAAACCACAAAATTGTGTGCAATTACACGAATATTTTCGTATTTTGGTTTGACAGTCCGAAGGATCTTACCATCTCGATCTCTTTTCATGATATTCCTGACAGAAAACAACTCATCTAGAAACTGACCCACACAGTTTTCACCCCAGAACTCGCGTTCGTGACTACCAAAATCAGCTATACATAAGACTGGTACATGACAATGATTTTTAGCTATAGTTTCTGTGTCAAAAAAACCCATAGAAACCTGATTATTTGAGACCTCCGATTTCTTCACAAAGCATTTCTGTTTTGGGTGAACTAATTTGCAGTAGTTGCAGAAATTTTCAGGTGGACAGACGTGACTTTTATCTGTAGAGAAAGTAGTCAAAAACACTGTCTGCAACGATGGAATTTTGAACAAATATTATTTTTGTATGTGCAAATTCAGACATTCGTTGCCGTAGAAAAACCTATTGCATAACTTGCACAAAAGAAAGTTCTGCACACTATGATTGGCGTTTGTGCGGCAGCGGGTGCACACATTTTGGCATTTATGCATATGCAATTTGATTGAATTTTTGAATGATTTTATGCAACTGGGGCAATAATAGTTATTCCCAAACAGAGCTGGCACACACTACGCACTAAATCATAATGAGATTTGCGGTATAAAAGACAGATCTGTTTATTTGCATTTGGGCCCCGAAATACCACAGAAAAATCAGCATCTGCTGAAAAAATTACGATTTGGTATTCCGGAGTCAAATGCTTTTGAAAGAGATCTGCTTCTGGAATACCACAAGAAATGAGTGGAACCCCTGCAATTTTGTGCAAAGTTAAAGCCCTCTTTGTTTGTAACTTTTTACGATCTAAACGCACTTGTCTGTATGTTTGGGCATCTTCAGTTTGTGCAGAAACACCCAGAACAAGTGCTCGGGCCATTCAAAGATTGTCTTTGTTGTTAATTTCCACAATAGCTCTTTTGATTTTCACAAATTCATCCAGGCTAAGCAGCGTTCTCCTTTTAACATTGGTTTTTCTACCACTACCACCACCACCATTGTTACTGATATTGATAAGTACGACATCGATCACAAGATCATTTGCCAAAAGAAACTCACGTTTCGATTGGGAGACAGCATAAAAAGCATCAACTATCCTTTGGATAGTTAGTTCAGAAAGCAACATGAACGGTAAGTTTATGTTGCTTTCTAAACTGGATGCACTAACGCCCAACCGAACGTGAGAAAAAGTTCCAGAACCCGATAAACGCTGAATGATTTCATTAAGCATATCTCGAAATATTTCAAAAAAACACTATGGTGAAAAGAGTTCCAGATCACGAAATCGAACTTGATACTCTAATTGTCGAGTTTGATACTTGATAGATTTACGTCATTGGGCCACCGAAACAGTATAATAGTCCCTGTAGAGTGAGGGTTCGATAGTTGTAGAAGTAGAGAGTTTAGTTTCACATCCAGTAACTGAATGTGAATCATATAAATTTTGGGGAGGGTCGCGACTTCCTCCAGCCACACCAGCGATTGTTATATTAGAATTAATACCACGTCCTGTGATTTCTTCATTTTCTCCAGTCAAATCTACCTCTACAATGGTGGGTTGATGATTGGATATATACCCATTACCATCAATAAACCGAATAACAGATGATCGCTATTAAAAAAAAATAAAATAAATAAAAATTACTTTCTAGATTTCAGAAATATCGTTTAGAAATAAAAACTCAAGGTGATTTTAGCAATTTCAATACTACATAAGAGTTTCACTAACACACTTTTACTAAACATCACCCCTCAAAAATTTTCCCCAAAAAAAATCCTAATAACCAAAAAATAAATTAAATGTTACTCATCATAATTTATTAGTAATTTCGACACTATGTGATGATTTCACTAAGACAATATTAGTAGATAACTACACTCAATATCTTTTCCCAATCAAAAAAATAAAAATAAAAAATAAATAAATAAATATATATATATATATATATATATAAAATGACTTATGGGATTTCACTTAACACAAAACAGATTGAATATCATGAACATGATTATTCGTTTTCCATTGCAAAAACCACCTTATAACATTATAGATAAAAATCGCTAATATAGTCACTAAAATTCACATGACATTACTATAAAATAACAAAATTAACTTACCTTTTCTCCAGGAAAACTCATTTGGAAAGTATAATAATCTTCTGAATGTATACAAATTTACAATACTAGAAACTCAAGCAAATGAAACGTGCGACCCTTGAGTCTATTTATAAAAAATTAGAAAATTTGGAAAACGAATAATCACATCATGTGACAATGAATAACTCAATTCTCAACGATTACACAAGGTCAAATTACGAACCTTTGCTACCCATCAGAAAGTTGACTAATACACATCCCCGAGAAAAATTTTACCTTTGAAGTAACCGTTATCTATATCTATACGGGTAAGAAAAGAACGATGACCGACTGATCAGAAATGAGTCACTCAGTTATCTACAAACAAGGTTAATGAAGATTAATACTGTGGGAAAAAAATTCGCAAATAAATTCTACTTACAGAAATAGGTTAAGAGCACAAGGAATCGAAGGTAAAATTAATAGTTATATTGGTAATTTCCCAACGGAAACCAAGAGTTCGAAACAAACACACGATTTCTCACCTACGTACAACAAAAGGCGACCGGATATCTAAAAGATAAGACTTAATGAGAAATATTCAGTGTTGGAAAATAAATTCACATATACTTTATATATTTATTAATTCTACTCAGTTATTCTGTTAGAATATGACTTTTAAAAGTAAAATACAGAAAATAACCAATCAATTGAAAAAATAATAATAATAATTTCACTTGTCTGAATTCCATACTCTAACAGCAATCGGAATTCGAAACCAGAAATAACGCTTACCATAAACAAAACAGCGCCTAGAGTTTCCCACCAAACGCAGGGAACCCGTGGGAAAGAATTAATACAGAGAACCAAACGGATACTAAAGTAAATTAAGTAGTCCACTAGCTTTTCTGGTTATTTACAGAAATATCATTCAACTCCTATGTTTTGTGTGTTTTGTGGTGTGAATATATGTTAGCCACAGTAACCTATAATGAAAAGTCTTTTCAGATTTGTGTTTGTGTTCTGAATATATGTTAATCAACAATTTGGAATATTCAGAAAACCTAGATAGTACCACAATGTTCCCATTCTGGAAAGAAATGTAAGTTTGTTTTTTTTTTCCAAAGAAATGTTACGCCAAGAAAAACACCATTTGCATTGGTGATATATGTAAATTCAATTCCTATTTCTTGCATATTGCAATGTAAATAATATCTGTGAAATAAATATGTAAACTTAAAAGAACAAATAGTGTCTTTGATGTGTTATGTATGTATGTTTAAGTAAGAACACTTTTGAAATAACCGTGAATACACACACGATTTGTTTATTTATTTATTTATTTATTTATTGAACTTTAAGATCTTACTTTTAGACAAATCAAAATAAACGGATGAATTATGAATAAAGTATGAACTTGATTAGAATATGAATATAGAAGAAAACACAGATGAGGTATGGAAAAAAGTATGTGTGTTTGAGTGACATAGCATATAATTAATTATTCAGAAAACCTCAAAACTGTGAATATCCAAACACATAATGTCACGATTCTTATCTTGATCTTGTTTAAAGTGACCACCAATCACAACACGATTTCTTATCCACTAATATCATCCTTTCCATTCAAAACAACAACGTCACTTATTTACAAATAACAAATGACGATATTTATTTACAAACAAACCAAACACAAGAGCTGAAGCCAGTGACACATATGCCCACAGGGAAATTCCAAACATTCCACATCCATGAAGCCATGCACACAATGACGTCATCAACCAATCACGTCACGATTCCTTATCTTATCTTGATCTTGATCTGGTCACTATAGGCTCCCATTCTACTGAAGTGCAGGGAGAGAGAGAGAGAGAGAGAGAGAGAGAGAGAGAGAGAGAGAGAGAGAGAGAGAGAGAGAGAGCATACTCATGTGTTTGTCTCTGACAAATCCCAAAAATTAAAGAGAGACAAATCGAAGAATTAAAAAAGGTGAATAGACGAATATATGGCCCATACAACTTATCGAGCATATATACCTTACACGATATACTCGATAAGGTAGAAGGATACACTATATGCACCTTATCGAGTTATTCACTTTCTTCGTATTGCCATCTATAAGCTAAAAACCCATGAGAGTACAATATATTTTTATGTTCCTCAGTAGTTTTGTCAGTTTTACATAGGTTTCAATTTTTGCCACATTGTTATGAATGTACTAGTTGTGTCATGAGCATGATAAACAACTAAAACCAGTATATCCATCAGTGTATTATGATCGCATATACTATGAATATTTATATTAAGATTGTTCAATTAAATTTATTTTTCTTAGTATGCATAATTATTCCTGCTGAATTTACGTTTAGAGTTTCGGCAATCATAATACAGGCTATTTAAGATGTAATAACTAATTTCATACTGTTTTATCCATATATATCTTAATATTAGTATACTGAAATATTGATTTATTTCGGCAAATAATAATAAAAAAATATCAAAATTTGTCTTAAGAATACAATATTTACATAGGGTTACATGAAAATTCATCGAAAAGGCAATTCATCAAAAGGCAATTCATCGAACGAAAATTCGTCGAAAATGCAATTTATCGAAAAACAATTCACCAAAATTTTTAAATTTTCGATAATGTTATGATAAAAGTGATCCATTTAGAACAAAAACTGAACCATGTAGACTTCTTCTTGTACTGGCAACTTCTAGTAATTGCGCTAAGTCAGAGAGTTTTTGTAATACAGTACGTAATTTGGACACGTTATTTCTTTGTCGCCCCGAATATAGCTGAATTGAAAACAGGAACGGTTCGACATTTTCTTATAAAAGTTTCAAATAGCGAATTGAATAAAATTCATCGCATAATAATTGCTCTATTGAAGTCGCATATTACTACTAGCAACAATAATAATAATGGAGCTTGCGTAGTTCAGTCAGTATAAACGAAGCCGTTAAGTTAGAACGACCTGGGTAGTTGGAATCCCCCTTTACGACGTGCATAATTTTTATCAGTCCTGTTCAGCTAAAGGTAAGTTAGCAAGCATAATACGGAGATGGCTGGGCTTTTCCTCCCGGAAACAGGCAAATCAGTTCCATGAACAGACATGAAGCAGTTATCGGACAAGAAAGACTATAAGAAACCATAATTGTTCTATAATTTTTCTCTATTAAAGTAGCATTGCTATCTCATTCTGCACGGCTCAGTTTTTGTTCTAAATGGATCAATTATCTCATAACATTTTCGAAAATTTAAAATTTTCGGTGAATCGTTTTTTCGATGAATTGCATTTTCGACGAATTGTCGTTCGATGAATTGCGATGAACTCTCCTTTTCGATGAACTCTCCGGATACTAGTACAATTAGATGCTTGTTTTTGATGGATGTAAACAGAGGGCAGAGCTGTTCACATGTTATATAAGACCTCTGCACCATTTCGCTTGTTACATACATTTGTGACTGTTGTAGTTGGATCACAGAATTCATAAAGATCCCAAAGTATGCATAACATTTTATTCACGTTTTCTGTTGCATTTATTTAGGTATTCTGGTATTCTTATCCTTATTACTCTACTGTTTTCTTGTATTCAAGAATATCTTCCCATATCTAATCCTCACATAATTAATTTCCCCAATTGCTCTCTTTTGTTTCGTCTGGTAGAGCAAGTCATTTAGATTTGGTTAAATGGTCATTTATATGGACAGGCAATGATTTTAATTGTTCATGAAACTGTTTCGCATGGTAATCTTTAGTAGTTTCTTTTCCTTCTCCATCCATTTGCTTTTGCCATTTTTGTTGTGAAGTTGAATAATAAGTGGTTTAATGTCTGATTTCCTTCTGCAACTCATTCTATGTGCATGCACTGTATCTTCATTTGATACTGTAGTAGCGATATTTCGATCTAGAGGACTGTATTTTAATCATTTACTTCCCATTGCAAGTCTTGTATCTGTTGTTTTTAAAGTTTATTTTCATCCATCAACTTTACATTTGTTTCGATTATCTCTTTAGGTAATTTATCATTCTTATCGGATTTACTCTTTAATCTTGAATACAGCCGAAACCGAATTCAAGTGATGATTTCAGATCATTAATTTATGCTTTGTAAAGCTCCTCCATTTCTTTTCTGATCGCAGACCTGTCTTCTTTAATTTGTTTTCCTTTATGCCAATTATATCTTCTTGTATTTGCTCCCTAAATTTTCTGAGTTCTTTTAGTTCTGTCAAAGTTTCGTCGTTCTGCCTATTTAAAACTTTGGTGGAATCATGCTAATTAATATTTCTGTTTTCTACAGATTGCGCCGGAGAGAAAAGTCACTATCGGTGCAAAAGTGACAATTGCATTTCATCTCCTGTCTTTCGACATGTTCCGGAATGTTCGACGTGTTTCTTACATACTATGCACACAGCGTGAAAGAAATTTCGACATTCTAGAGAGCATTGCAACAATTCATTTTTATTATAAACCTTGCCTTTATAGCTCTTGTAAGTTTTAGCAAACATGGCCCCTTGTCGGATAACCCTTGAAGCGGATTGCTGATTTCTGAGAATAGCATCGGCAGTTACTTTGAGCAGTTACTTTGAAGAGCTATGCAGCCGATGGTCTTTGTCCAACAGATCACTGTGCTCACAATGGAGAATTTTAATTACTAGTTTTTTTGAGAATTACTTCACTGAATTAAATGATCCACATGTCTACTTGTTCGACTTCGCAAATAGGACAATCAATGCACACTCTTTAAAAGTACTTAAACAAGGAAACTATTTAAATTAACAGTAAATAAAGGAGAAGACGCGAAGACAACTTTATACTATGCGCCCTCTTTCGGGTTAACCATGTCATAAAAAACAACAGTTATTGCAGCACAGTTAACTCTTGCAGAAATCCCACTATCCGATTGATCCCGAACATCAAGGACTCCCTGTTTTGTCGAAGGAGTTCAAAGCACTACTTGCACACCACCACCATCAGGATCTTTCTCTGTATGCACTGGTAGCACCTCACTGTAAACAAGTTCAGGGTGTTGGATCCAAGAGATAGAAGAGTAAAAAGGACCGAGACGTAGTTAATAACCTACTAACTCTAAGAATACGGAAAGAAAATAAATAGTATATAGTATGTGGTCCCTTCTACCTTGATTCAGCGACCCAGTTTTTATGTCACGTTTTTTGTCTCCGGCCTACCATCCCGGAACTCAGGGGGTTGGGAGCCGGGGGGGGGGGAAGATCACCTAGTGTATATATATATATCATTCTCTCATTTTCTTTTCCCCTCTTTTATCTTGCAGTGTCGAGGGTTCATTGATCATCGGAGCTAAACCGTTCTCAGGATAAGGTGGTCAACCCTATGCCGCGGTGTATCTTATGTCCATAGGATACACCGCGGTGTTGCCTTAGGAACTCAAAACCACGGTGTTGAGTTCCCAAGGCCGGTTTGCCTGCTTTGCGGGATGAAAAACCCCAGATAAACTAGAGAGAAAAACCCTGCTGTCCACGCCCAAGAACGGCTAACTGGGATATGGCTGAGAAAGATCCTTAAGCTCGGGAATCGAACCCAGGACACTCCTTTGCCAGGCATATGGTTGTTAGGCACATAGCCACTCGATATATATATATATGTGTGTGTGTGTGTGTGTGTGTGTGTTGGGACACCCAATATATATATCAATATATATATATATATATATGAAAATGGAGAAAATTAGAAAATGGAGCGCTAAACGAAAGAACAACGCATTTCATTGTTGAGCAATATTTTAAAAATAATGAAGGAAGATGCTTATTTTTCGAACAATCATCTTCAGCGATGAGGCTCATTTTCATCTTGATGGCTTCGTTAATCGACAAAATTGTCGCATTTGGGGTTCAGAAAATCCACGAGTGATTGTTGAGAAACAAATGCATCCACAACGTGTCACTGTTTGGTGCGGATTTTGGGCTGGAGGCATCATCGGTCCATTCTTCTTCGAAAATGCGGCTGGTAAGGCAATAACAGTTAATGGTGCTCGCTATCGCGACATGATAATCCAGTTTTTTGTGCCTAAATTGCAAGATATGGATGTGGACGACATGTGGGTTCAACAAGATGGTGCCACATGCCATACAGCCCAAGAAACAATTCAATTACTGCATGAGTCATTACTTTTTCGTGTAATTTCCCGTTTTGGTGATCAGAATTGGCTGCCCAGATCATGTGACTTAACGCTGTTGGACTTTTTTATTTGGGGTTTTTTGAAGTCTAAGGTTTATGCCACCAAGCCCACGACTACCCACGCCTTGAAGGAGGAAGTTGAGCGCTGTATCAACGAAATTCAGCCACATTTATGCAAAACGGTCATGGAAAATTTCGACAAAAGAGTGCGGTGGAGGCCATTTACCCGATATGCTATTCCATGCATAACCCTATACTGTATACAGTATAGGGTATGTATGGTTATGTATTAAGTATACTTAATGAATCAATAAGAAATTACAATTTTTAATTAAAAACCAGTGTTTTTAATATCAAAAGTAATATCAAAATTACTTCTTGCGTGAATTTTGGGATACACTGTATAAGTTGAAAAATTAATAATAAATAATAATAAATAAATAATTTGTGAGTTCAACAAATCTTCATCATCGGCCTGTAGAGTAAGATAGACTGAGAGTCAGCAGATAGTGGGAGAGGAAATAAAGATAGAATGCATAGTAGTAGGATAGGTACTACTATGTCTTGATGACTAAGTTGCAGACTATAGTAAGGTCGTAAATTGCTCTGTGGTCTTTACTGATCTCCACTAAGACCAGAGGCATGGGGCGCTTGTCTGCGCGGTACATGCGCGAGATCTTAATTGGTTCAAGACCTTGTGATCCGAGGTCAGTAGCTATTTCATCAGTTGTTATGGTTTCTGCCAGACCTCTGATGACTACCGTAAGGTTTTTTTCGCTTTTCAGTTGGTAGGTGTGATATGGGACTTTCTGTTCATCCATAAGTCTGGTGAGCTGGCGGTAGTCCGTTTCTCCTTCGGGCTGTATGCGGACTCCATCATCGGTGTTTTTTGCTGATGAGAACTTGATGTTATTGTTCTTCATCGTCTCCGCAAGTGACGACCAGTTTTCTTTAGCTCTCAAGATTACTGGCGGAATCCTCTCTTTGGGCTGTGTCAATGTCCCTGTTCTTTCATCAGCTAGCGCTGATGTATCCATTGGAGCTGTAGTTTCCGACGTCTGAGGTATTATTTCAGGATCTGTTGCAGGGGATTTTTTCTTTCTCTTCTTCCGTTTAACTTCCTGAAAGCCACTGGAGTTTGAAAGAGAGATGTCTTCAGTTGTTATTGCTGGCTCACAGGCGTCGTCATGTGAATGGTGAGGAAGTTTAGAGGGATGGGTATCCTCTGTCTCCGCTTCAAGGAACTGGTGTGCTCCGATTTTATCTGGCCATTTTTTATGTTGCAAGTTGCCTAAATCCCTGAATAGCGTCAAAAGTTCCTGAAAATTGAGATCGTCGAAGGACTTGTCCATGGCTAGGCTTATGAAAACGAAATAGAACTAAAAGTCTTACCTGCTCTGTTTATCGAGCACGAACCTACGGTACAGTAGTAAACTCCGATTGAGCTGCTAAACTGCTGCGTGAAGGACACACACCTAATCGCCCGCCTCAAGATCAAGATCATAATGAATCTAAATCGTGAAAGAAAAAGTGCACATCCATATATATGCATACAGAAATTTATTTAGTTCAAGCTTTGAGAAGCAATAATCACATCATTATGCATACAGAAATTTTATTTAGTTCAAGCTTTGAGAAGCAATAATCACATCATTGACAAATTATGCCTCAGAATTGCTTCTTTTTTCATTTTCGCCCGACAACCGAAGGCGCTCAAGAACGACAATACCTTACTTTTTCATTAAAAATGAAAAATTGAATAAAAATAAATCAATAATATTTATTTTATGGTGTTTGAAGATATCTTTAATTTTATTAGAAATATATTTAAATAATTCTGTATCTATCCATTTAATTTAGTAAATATTAATGTATACATCTTGATTGTATTAATAAAATACTCTTATATTATAAAAATATTTACACTTACTTTCAAAATGTGTCATTCAGTTATGAAATTAGCAATCACATTTGTTCTACTTTGTGTACAGGAAAATAGATGCACATCGAACTATGACAAGAACAATGACGGTTGTCTTAACATTTGTTCAAAAAAGATAAGGCTAATAAAATTAGTCCTAAAAAAAGGATATTGAATGGATATTGAGACCGAAACAGACCAGTATGGTCTATACCCGTAATTAGCATTATGATGATGATGATGACGATTAATAATTGTACTTAATATAATTTTCTGCTACGAAAGAAATTACATGCAAGGTACAGACTGAAATAATTTAAATGGCAAATTTAGCTCAATATATATTAAAGGCTAAAATTTTGAACGCCACAAATTAAATGAAAGAATACATCATGTCGAAATAAACAATCTAGAATAGAATGTTCAAATTTAATTATAATAATAACACATGGTGTAAATCGAGTGCATTACCGGGTAGTGACCTGTCTATGCCATTTGATTTCAAAAATATGGAAAAAAAAATAAAATAAACAAATAATTAAAATTACACTTTTTATGGTGGACCATGGGAATTATAGTTGGCACGCGATTTTCTGGAGAGGATGGTGATCAGAATCCATGAATCTTGCGTTGTTTGCCTTCTTTCTGCAGACAGAGAACTGAATGTTGTCATCAGATTGCTGGAGAAAGCGACTGCCTAAGAAAGTATGACATTTATTGGATTCGATTCCATTCCTAGTTTCTAGAATCCCTGGATTCTGTGATGGATTGCCTAATATAGAAATGTATAAAGTTCTGATTAGGAGAAATTCTTTTGTCTCTAACTTATATTGTTGTCAATTTTAACATTATTACTTTCTTCACCAATACTTTTTTTAAATATGCAAAGATGGAAATACAGCTGTAATTACGAAATAAACCTTATAAAATATAATAAGAAACAATGCGTAACGTACTTTATCTCTTTCTTCTTTCCTCAGTATAGCTATAAAGTTTCTATTCCTTTTGTCGATGGTATTTGAAAAGGACAACGAGAAATCTACACTTTGAAAATTCACAATGCTCCTTTTTCCCATTTCGCAAGTTATCTTCCATCCTGCGTTTTCTTAAAGTCTAGTCTGTTGTATTGGTCTGGTCTGTGCTGAAGTTTACCAGGTAGCATGCTCTTGTACCTCTGCGATTTAGGAAAGATAGGCAGAAAGAAAGATCGGAATTCGCGTTCGTTCACAAAGACCAGCAAAACATCCGATATCTCGACTTTGATAAGTTTTCTCTTGTTCAGCATGGTCTCTCTCTCTCTCTGACACACACACACACACACACACACACACACACACACACACACACACACACACACACACACACACACACACACACACACACACACACACACACACACACACACACACACACACACACACACACACACACACACACACACACACACACAATCAGTAAAACAAAACTAAAGTCCATCACAATACCAATTTTAAATACAATCGCATTGAGATAATCGAATAGCATTATAAGATTTTACGATGTGAGATGTGAAGCTCCACTCCACGGAAAAGGAATGTCGCTTAAAAAGGAATGATTATCTTTGTTATTTAAATATAAAGAGCCAATAGGCTTCATTTCGGCGATATAAACATTATTCAAATTAAGGGGATATTAAATCCCACATTGTTTTAAAACCGAATAAGAAACTGAAAGATTGGAATCAGAGAGTTTCATGCCGAATATAGTAAAACTATAAAAATATCGGCGAATACTAGCGTGAGCAAATGCAGTAGTCCTAGTACGTAGTACAATCTCGGGCATCTCGTTGCAAAGGTGGCGGTATTTTCCATAATGTAAAAACACATTTCCTAGGAAATGTGTTTTTACATTATGGAAAAGCACATTCTGGTGGGTAGTGACCTCCCACCATAATGTAAAAACACATTTCCTAGGAAATGTATGCTGTTATTACATTATGGTGGGCGGTCACTACCCAGCCGGTTTCAGCCTTTTTTGAGGCTTCATCAGTGAGTAGCTAGACCAAAAGATACCAAAGGGTATAGCGAAAAGAACTTATATACTTTGCTATACGAGTTGTCAACCAGGTGCAACCATTAAGTTATTTAAATATTTAAGCATATATTTTATATTTAAGTATATTTATATTTTATACTTATTCGGTTTTAAAACAATGTGGGATTTAATATCCCCCTAATTTGAATAATGATTATCTTTGTATTATCCAGTTAATGTAACAAATTCTGTGTAGCTCAATGGAATTGGTGTTTGTATTCCAAAGCTATAGACTTAAGTTCGAGTCCCGTCGCCGATTGTGGGGAGTTTATTGTTAGCCTTTTTTTTATGACCGGTTCCAAGTTAGTCGATCTCTGGCAGAGGTAAGCGGATTTTTTCTTCTGGAAACTCGGATGTTTGAAAGTACTGATATACAGATGTCAATACAGAGAGTGGAACATTCATGATTAGTGCTGAACTCCATGGAAGCTCCAGTGTAATAATTATTATACTTATAATATAAAGCAATATTTTAGCTTTCACAATTATTTTCACTACTTTTAATCAGAACACGCACAGTAGTCACAAGTTTAGCGAAGACTGACTTTTGATGTATGATGTAACTAGATTATGAATTACTAGCACGTAGAGCAAATACTTGAAGATAATGAAATATCGTCAATGAATAGCAAAAAACTAAAGGATTTAAAAGGCATATAAGCCAAAATTTCCACTTTTGTTTTCAATATTCGGCATGAACCATTACTCATTTTCAATTTTCTAATGAATTCCCAAGTCAAACCAGATTTCATCGCCATTTGTTAGATAGAAGTCTTCTCCTACCACAATTCCAAATTCGTATAATCGTAATTTTTGAGGTGCACCGACGTTTGCTACGGAATGAATTTTTCACCAATATCTCTTCCAGTAGAATATCCATTTTTTATATCGATTTAAATGTGACAAATTGCATTTATTTTCGCTTCTTATAACTTATCACTTAGCGAAAAGTGTCTGTCTACGTGGTATCTTCACAGAAGGAAAACAATGCTTGTATCGAAGCATTGTTTTCCTTCTAAACATGTTCAGAAAGCAAATTCCTTTTGATGTTATCAATGTTATTTTCCTTCCGTCTATCCATTCTTACCCACAGACGCTTATTGTAATTTTCTGTCTTTCTTCATATGTTGCTTTTAACGAAACTTATGAAGTCAGGGAATCTCAGTGTTAGTTTGGTGCTTGAATGGAGTCTGTGATGTATGTAATGCTTTGCTTCTATATCGTGAGTTTCCATTAAAACGGTACTTGCAGATTGCTTCTGTTGCGCGGAAACAAAGACGGGTGTTTTAGAGCTGTCACAGCTGAACTTCCGCAAATGCTCGAGCTTTTAATTATAGGGAAGATAGTGCGAGTCATTTCAGCCGAAACACAGCGAAAGCGCTCCTTACTCTCGACAGCTCTAACATAATTACAAGGAGCGTTTCTAAGCATCCGATACTTTGTTGTGAAGTGTGCTGTCTTCCATTTGATAGAGATCGTTTCAGACACAAAGAGATCCTCGACTATACTGTGGAGAACTTTGCTAAGGACAAAATGATTTTTGTCAGAAACCACCAGCATCTGTTTTGGTACTAAATGTATAAATGGACCATTAAGTAAGTTTTGAAGACAAAAAGAGAGAGAGAAAAGGACTGTGGAAACTTCGTGAGTGCCTTTTAAAAAAATGAGAACATGATGGAAAGTAAAACATAAGGCTATGAGAGAGACAAATTGTAAGAAAAAACATTAAATGCAAACCATAAAATTCCTTGAATTTGTTAATTCAAGGAATTTTCCGATAGAGAGTGATAATTCTACAAATTGCGTGAGATAATCATTAAATTGTGTTATTTTCAATATTCAATGATTATTTTCAATAATCATTGGTCTCTTGAGATAAAGGTTGTGCTGTGATTCAGCAGAGAGAGGAAGATAAAAAGATAGAGTGAAATAGTGATAGAGAAGAGAAAGAGGGCTCAGATGATAAGCTTTAGCTGTTTGACCCACCGGGTACTCCTAAAACAGTCATTTTACTTTCCACTTGGTTCACGGAAATATTCCAAAAAGGAAAAAAAATCCAGTAAACGAAGTAGAAAGCCTGTAGAATTTAATAAACGGGTTAAAACAATGAGATCATGTGAACAAATTGGGGAGACCTGGCTCTAGAGATCCAGTGCTAAAAGAATTTGTTAAGGTCAATCCCCTACATTGCTATAAAATGAAATGACTAAAATTACACTAATAAAATCTGAGTTTAAAAGGCCATAAACAATGATGTTACAAATATTACATTGATGTTACAGGGGAGATATATACAAATATATCTCCCCTGTGCATATTAAGCACATTCCCAATGCCCAACCTAAAACGATTAGTAATCATCATTAATTCTTTATGGAAAAAGAATATGGCCGGAAAAAAAAAAACAATACATGTCCTTATAAGGACTGTCTTAAAGAGGCGAAGCAAAAATGCTTTTCATCTTCCCCGTTATCTGTAAGGACAGTGTAGGGATAAGGTGTTATTGAGCTATTAAAGCTCTGATCATGTCAGGAGGTAAATATAAGCAATAGCCGAGCCTCAGTTAGAACTTCATTGGCTACAGCATTGCCAACCATTACCCTCCAAGGGTATTAATCACCGCATCTCACGGTCGATTCTCATTCTCTTCTCCTCAATATGTAGGGATAAGGTGTTATTCAGCTATTAAAGCTCTGATCATGGCAAGAGGGTAACAGCAATAGCCGAGCCTCAGTTAGAACTTCATTGGCTACAGCATTGCCATCCATTACCCTCCAAGGGTAATAATCACCGCATATCACGGCCGATTCTCAAGCTCTTCTCCTCAATATCTGTCACCACTAAGCCACTAAGTAATGTATCTTGATGTCACCACTAAGTAATGTATCTTGATGGTAAGTAATCTATGGTTTGAGACATTTCTACTAAAAGAAAAAAGAAAATTACTAATTAGTTAGAAAGTAAATTATACTTTACAAGAAATATTATTATTATTTTATCCTTTATCTAAGTATAAGCAAAGAAAAACAGCAAAAGTTTGAACGTTAAGTAACTTCACGAGTGAGAAACTTGTATATGGTTGCAAAAGGCAACATCAAATCATTCCAGTATCCAATAATCCATATCTTTTTTCGCAAGTGGATATTGCCAAACATTTGACAAAAGCCATAATTAATGGTAATATGCAAGCCCTAAAGGAAGTGTGCTCTTGATTAGTTTGATATGAAGTTACCTGCATGTAAAAGCAGACTACCCATTAAGTTACTTCATGTGCAAACTTTTGTTTGCTCACTCTTGGGTAAAGGATAAAAACATGAATATAATTTCTTGTCAGATATAATTTTGCCATTCATTATAATATGGGTGAGAAGAGATGCTTTGTCTTCTATTCATCTAGTTTGAGAAATTGTTTAATAGTTATAGCAGTCACCGTATTGTATATAAAAATATATAATAATAATTAATACTGAAACTTTTTGAAAAATTCACGATGCTCCTAATATTGCTTCAAGTAAAAAAGAAAAAGCTAAGCTATTTTTAGCAATGGAGCAGATCCTTGTAACGACTAGGCTTAAAACTTAAAATTTAATGCGAGTTTATTTAAAGGGTATTAATTTACTTACCCGTGTAAAATTTTGAAGGTAAAATTGTAAAAACTTAACAGAAGACTTGATCAGATTCGAGATAGTATGCAGTAAAAAATGGTGAGTAAAAGATACCGATTGATTGTAGAAAATAAGTGAAAAGCTTAAGAACCAATGATGAAAAAAAATTAACACCGAAAAGATGAATTAGGGATTTGAAGGAACTGAGAATGAAATCCTGTTATATGCATATTAAGCCAGCAACAAACATAACAGGTACTAGCCGTTTCCCTATTGGTCAGAATCTCAATCAACGGTTTTTCAGAAGGGTTTTGAAAATATGATGAAACTGTCAGAAACGGGGGGGATAGCGAAAACAATTAAATGAATTCCGGAAGTATTTAAGAGAATATTATAGATCCATCATTATTTTATAGACAAATAATGAAATCTTAAAAAATTTCGAAATTTACCAGAAAAGATTTCTAAATAAATCTGCAACATCAGAATTTCCTTATTTTTCGTTACTTAAATGGCATGCCATTTAGGCACAGTTTGTTCACATCTCTACATTATTGAACTTGAAAATAGTAATAATAATTAATATGGAAACATAAAAATAAATCCCGAAAGTGTACAACCTGTCCGTTTCGCGCTATCGAATGCATTTGTATTTTAAATAATTAAATTTATAATTAATTAAATAGCCAATTTAATTAAATGCTTCTTAAATATTTAAACTAATACTTAAACACGGGATTTAATTGCGGATGCTTTAAATAATTAAATAATACTTAATTAAATAATAAAAAACAATCTAAATATAAATTTAGATTGTTTTGATTAATTAGATGAGATTATCTGAAGCGAACTGCTTGAATTTACACAGTTTAAAATATTATTTGACGCCGATCTGTTTCTCTATATGTCAGCTAATGTGTTCTTGTATTAATACACCTTCTAACAATTAATTATTCCTTTCTATAGTGCACTTTGAAATAATAAATTTTTTCGAATGTCTGAATAATTTAAACCAGCGCTTCCCAAATTGTGGGCCGCGGCCCTCTTGGGAGCCGCAGGTTTTGTTGAGGGGGGGCGTGAAATAATGAAAACAAATTTAAAATGTTTTAGACTAAGTAGATTTTTTTTATCTTAAAAGAAACGTATTTAATTGTTATTATTTATTATTTCTTTTTTTGTTATTTTTTATATTTAATGGAAAAAAATCATACATTGGTGCGGGTTCACAAATTTAGCTTCCTGCGTATTTCGGCGCTTAATGAATATTAGTAAATATATGCTTATTCATATAAGTTTTATTCCAAAGCAGAAATCTAAGAATTGCAGTTTCAAATATTTCACCTGATATTGACTTTTTGTGCAGCAGTATTGAAACACATCCATCACATTAAATTATTAAACTTCTTTTATGTTTTTAATTCTTTCTTTATTACTAATCGTTTTACGTTTCATGTGCTTGTACTGCAAATGTACAATAACAATATATCTATCTATATAAAAATATGAGATAATGTGCCATGTCAAACGTGTATGTAAGATGCTAAAAATGTAATATTTGCATTTGATTTTTGCAATATTCGCTGTGTATGTTTTGTATTGAATATAAATACAATAAATATTATAATAATATATGTCTATATTACGATTTTTTTTCGAGGGGGGGGGCCGTGAAATATTTTAATTTTTCCAAAGGGGGCCCTGACATCCAGAAGTTTGGGAAGCACTGATTTAAACCACACAAAATGCCTTGTAGAGATCGTTTGGATTGTCGTAACAATTCAAACAATCTCTACAAGACATGTGAGGCCATGTTTGGTTAAATAGGGTGACAAATGCTGACTTCTCTGATCAAACATTATCATGCCTACAATAGCAACAGTCTCATTTATAGCAGGCCACAAGTGCACAAAGTTTTAGTTCATGGATTAAATGTTTAACTATATTTTATTTCTGGATTAGTTTTTTTGGCTGAGGGAGTCGTGAAAGGATCAGCTGTAATCATAAGCTAAACAAAATATTTCGCATCTACTCCACAAAACCTCCACATGGCTTACTTTAATATCTAAGTCAGCCATGTGTGAAATAGCTGGAAAGATATGAATTCGAAGAAGTGTGAATTTTTATGAGGGGGTTTCAAATAGGCTGGATTCAGATCTAAGCTTTTATAGAAGAACAAATGTCGCATCTACCTCCTGACTGTGCTACGGTTAAAAGTGGAATAACACCTGCCCTTTCATATAATGGCTGAAAGATTTTCCTCCTAAAACCCTTCTCTCATTCGTTCTATTAAGTCATGCTTAATTGAACATTATCGAAGATTGCAATATTTCCATACCTGACTATCTACTTTCTACCACAAAAAAAAAACATTAAAAAAAACATACCAGAAACAACCAAAATCCTACTACTGAAATATCTTTCCATGCAATGCAATCTAAATAATCCTGAATTCGAAAAGATCATCATCATTGATTTCCAAGAAAATGAATCCAAATTACGTTGTTCTGAATCACTAGCAATAGGAACCTCCCAGTATGCGTCATAAACACACACACACACACACACACACACACACACACACACACACACACACACACACACACACACACACACACACACACACACACACATATTTACTGTCTCCAGTGGCGGATTACCCATTAAGGCAATGAGGCACGTGCCTAGGGGACCTCAAGCTTTGAGGGCCCTCCAAGCCAAGACATTTTCCTATAGTGTTTTAAAATAGATTAATGTTTTCAGTAAACATCATAAAAATCTCGATTATTTTAAGCGAAAATGGTATCCCTCGATTAATGTGGTTAATTAATCCCTCGATGTTACCACGTATATCAAAATCGCGTTAATCAAATCTAATAATCAATGGTAAAAATTACAATTCGTCTATGATCGATTACTGTATTAAGAACTCGTTTTATATGGTACTCTTTTAGGAAAGATAAAAAATGAATGCAAAGTAAATGTTTATTAAATGCTTGTACCTACATTATTTACTGCAATATTTTTATCAAAAGAAGTTATCAAGACTCGTTTGAACAGTTTTAGTATTTTTCTTATCAGTATAAATGTTTCTACGATAACAAGCAAAATGACTCTCCAGATCTCGGCAAACAAGCAATAAAACCTAAAGAAAAAACACTGCAAATATAATACATGATGGTAGAAATTAAGTGGATATTGAATCCAACATTATTTCATAGCCGAATATAGAAACTACAAGAGTTTCTTGCCGAATATATAGAAACTAACACTTTCGGCGGATGCAAGCATAAGCAACCTTATGGGCAACTCGTAGTAAAGGTGGAGTAAGCTCCAGACCACTTTTCTTAGTATATTCCATAATGTAAAGCACATCTCCTAGAGGACATGTGTGATAAATAAGCCTTTGGCTCTCTATTTCAGTAATACATGATGGTTTATTTATTTTCAGTTACAGTCTAGAGATTATTGAACAAAGAATAAAAAACAACAACTAAACAATCTATACTGACATTGGAGGTCGCGGTATCTCTCAGATACTTACTGTCAAATATCACAAACCTTTACATAACATGTGTTAAACCAAACTGGCAGCGTATATCAAGGGATTGCCACAATTAATTGCCGCAGTTAATAAAATCCCGCGTTAAGCAAGGGATACCTGCATTACGTTTTAATATGTATTTTGAACAAGGAGCACTATCTATGCTTTAAATAATGCCGCACTACCAATTTCGGCGCTAGTTGACAAGCTTCGTATTTTGCATTTTGAACAGCGCGCGCTCTCTACGCTTTAAATCAAACCGAATTACCAATGTCTGCGCACGGCGCTGTTGACAGCTTTGAGGTCACGAAAACTGATTGCATTGTCGAAATTGGAAGTTTCGCCAGGTTGCTCCTTA
This sequence comes from Typopeltis vanoorti, assembly GCF_054136105.1. Lineage (NCBI taxonomy): Eukaryota > Metazoa > Arthropoda > Arachnida > Uropygi > Thelyphonidae > Typopeltis > Typopeltis vanoorti. The sequence continues at coordinate 148,144,335 of NC_143552.1, read as the reverse complement.
ACTTCATTTGTTACTGAATGGTGTAAGTGAGGTGTTTCAAAAATAACTTTTTAGTGTGACTTTTCGTGTTCTCATTATTTGAGTGTAGTGCAAGTAAAAAAAAAACTTTGTAAAATTGTAAAAAAACTGATGAAAAAATTAAAAAATAAATAAAAACTTTTATTATTTATCATCCTTTAACCCTTTAACAGGCTGAAGTTCAAAAATTCAAAAGTACAAAATTTCATTTATTTGCCACCTAACTTTTATTATTTTTTTTTAAATTCTATTTTTTTTATTATTATTTTTTGGGGGCCTCCAAATATAATTTGCCTAAGGTCCCAACTATCCTTAATCCGCCACTGACTGTCTCCCTTCATGACAGTTAAGGAAAAAGAATTACAGTATTCCCCCCCCCCCCCTTATCCGCGGGAGATACGTTCCAAGACACCTAGTAGATACCTGAAACCCCGGATTGTACCGAACCCAATACAGTATTCCTGATTTTCGAAAGGATGCAAGATGCGTGTAGCTTCCCCCACCTTTGCAAAGAGTGTTGGACTATCTCTGGGATTAACCGAACTTTCTATTACTAAAAGAAAGAGCCATGCGGCTTCATTTCGGCAATGTAAAATAACGTAGGCAAAGTATATATTAAATCCAACATTATTTCAAAGTCGAATGTTTGTCACGACTATGAAAGTTTTAAGTTAAAACTTCGGACCTTGGATTGACCGAGGATAGCGAACCCGCTGACAAGGGGAAAGGACTAATGTACTCTCAAATCAATCCAATTCCCGAAAACTCTCGAACCAAACAAACTCCTCCTAACACGTAAAAAAAATAAAATTAAATAAATAAATAAACTATCTGCTAGCTTACAGTTAGGTTTCAGCTTTTTCACATCTGAAGACGTTTTAAGGAAGCCTCCGAATTTTCTTTCTTTTATCTATACGCGCTACTTTTAGGCGTATCATTAGATTTAATTACTCACTTAATATTGAAAAGTAAAGATCTTTTTCAGGTTGTAAACTTTCTAAAGTGAGCGTTTATATGAAAATTTAATCTTTTTTTTAAAAAGTGTAAATTATTTTTAAAGTAAATTATTAAAACATAAAGTATTTAAAAAATAAAAATATTAAAACAAAGTATTAAAAAGAAAAGTATTAAAACAAAGTATTTAAAAAATAAAATTATTAAAACAAATTATTTAAAAACAAAAGAATTAAACATAAAATATTTAAAAAATAAAACTATTTTTAAAGTAAATTATTAAAACAAAGTATTTAAAAAATAAAAGTATTAAAACAAATTTTCCCAAGTAAATGAAAATAGCAATTTTAATTTTTATTAATTATTTCAAAAACTCTCTATATTTGATGTTATAAATGAAAATAAACAAACTTATTAGACAGACTACGACGCTAAGTATTTTAAAAAAATAAAAGTATTAAAAACAAATTAAAAAAAAACGTAATTAATGTTTTTATAATTCTAATCAAATATGAAAAATAAATTATTTACATATATTTGTCTGTATAGCCTGAAAATAAAAAAAGTAACATAATATTAGAAACTTACTTTCACATTGAACAAGATAAAATGTGAAAAATATAACACCCTACTTTTTCTGGGAACAGTCAGTACATCTTTCAATATGGCCACTGTGCGAGAAAAGGTTGCACAACACTGCTATAAATGCAACCTTAAACTATAATTAAGCTTTTGCCTAATTATCAGTTACATAATTAACAATAATAACAAAAAGAATTGGAAACCATCAGCTGAGTATTTATTGATTGAGTTTTAAGCTTTGGCAACACCTTGAATTCTCATATTATTAAAATAATCTTTGTTGTTTTAAAAACATTGACCAGGTGGCAGTATCTTCTGCTCTCCAACTAATAAACTATGGTTGGAGAGTGGAGTTAGAATCTCACCGTGGGCATAACTGTTTTGCGATTATCTTTAAGTAGGAAATAAATTTCATCTCCTAGTAAGAGACCACCAGTCCGCTTACTGGAGGTTTGAATTGCTTGAAAAAGTTCCATCTTTGGTCTCTAGAGTAGAGAATACAGATTATCTACCTCTTAGCCCATCCAAGATACTAAATATGCCAGAGGTTTATAATTTTTCGTGGGTGGAATTCATATAAAATAGACAAAGACCTAGGCTGATTTTTGTGGACAATTCTCAACGTCTAGATTCGATTGATCATCCCTAATCTGGGATCTATCTCTTTTGAGCATGAAATCCATATGGATTTCATCCTCTGGAGGCAATGGCTGTAATGTGCTTATATCAAGGGAGTCTTGATGTCAAGGTAATCCCAACGAGGGAAATGCCATCTTGCTTAGAGATTTTGTCAAAGGTAAAGCTGAGAGAATATGGTTCTTTTTTGTGGAATATAAGGCAAATACTGCTTTGCAGGCCTTCGAAGAAATTATACTAATGAAATCAACACTTATTAGTACAAATTAATAAAAATATTGATCACTATTAGCATAAATGACTAATTCTTCTTAGTAAATTAAGAGTAAGTGCAATTAGTAGAAATCACAAAGTAATTACTGTAAATAAGTATAAATTAAAAATATAAAAGAGTAAAACTGTTATTATGCATTTTTATTTATATGTATTTTAGTGTGCATGTATTTATTAATAAAAGGAAAATTAGTGCAAATGAAATTACTTAGTATAAATTAGTGGTAATTTATTTAACAAATATTGGTGCTAATTTACTTAGACACATCAGTATTAGTTCAATTTCCTATTCAGATAAAAATAAATAAATAAAAATACAAAATATGAATAACACTAAAACATAGACAGAACATATGCTTAGCTCCTTCATGATATCAACCTACTATACGGTGGGAGCCACATCAAAATAAAAAAACTAATATTAAAAAAAAAACTGCAGTAAAATCAGTACTAATGTTTAGTATGCTTAAGTGCGGGGATACCTCTCCAAAAATCACTGAGTGATCCTAAATGATCACTACTAAACTCATCACTCCAGGACAGAAAACAAAGCGTCGGCTTCTCTTGGTGAAGTCAAAAACCAGCCACAAATGAGTCCCCCCCCCCTACTACTACGAAACAAGCAAACTAAAAAAGAAAAAAATAGTAAAATAAACATATTTACTAATTACTAATTAGTTTCTATATTCGACATGAAACTCTTTGAGTTTCTTATTTGGCTATGAAATAATATGAGATGTATATCCCTTAACTTTAACAATTTCGCGTCGCCGGATTGAAGCCTTTGGCTTTTCATATAATTAGTAATTTATTAGGATACATTCTTGCCAATTCTAATAGTAGGGTATGTAAGTTCTGTTCGCTACAAACTTGGTATGCAGTTCATCTGTGGACTGAAATCACTATAGAACCATTAAGGAAAAGGGCTTCAACAAGGCAATGCCACAGACATCAGAAGTTTGGTCACGCCCAGAAAATGTGCAAGGCTGAATTTAAATGATTAAAATGTGGAGTCAGCCACCCAACAAATACATGCTCTAAGCCAAAATCCACCCCGGCTAAATGTGCCAACTGTGGCGGTCCTCACACTGCCAACTACAGAGAATGCGCGATCCAAGAAATAGAAAACCGGAAGAAGGAACATACTCTTCCTCTCTTAGCACACCTACGTCAGAGACTACTTCACAGCTTCCTAAAGATCAACATAAAGGGTCAGAAGCCAATCTGAAAGTCAGAGGCACCTAAAAGAACAACTCAGAAACAACAATCTAGGACATATGCGGAGGTAACTCGCCCTGAACAGACAGCCCTGGAACAGCCAACATCGCATCCAAATCTGACAGCTATCATTATCTCTTCCTTGGCAAATATGCTGTTGGATTTTAGTAGATCCAACCCCTCACCATGCTCTCCAAATAGATTTCTAAAGGACACACAGGTCATTATCTCAGCGCTCACTCATGAACAGAAATAAAATAAAACCGGATTCCTTACAGATCATAACATGGAATGCGAACGGACTAAGAGGTAGAATCTTGGAGCTCCGGAAGTTCGCCCAAAGGCGTCAGTCAGATATACTCTTGATAAATGAAACCCATCTCCGACCATCAGATAATCCCAAAATAAATGGATACCAGATGTACAGAACTGACAGATTATCCTGCAGAGGAGGCGGCACACCTATTTACATTAAAAATTACATCAATCATCACTCTATAAATATTCCATCCACCGTTAATCTTGAGATTACAGGAATAGAAATTCCCACGTGCACGGTGGGCAAACTAGAGATTTTCGCAGCATATAATCCTCCACAAAAACATTACTGTTTTCAGATCTGAACGCTGTACTGATCAACAGGGAGCCTGTCATCATGGCTGGCGACTTAAACGCCAAGCATCCTATATCTGGAACAGCCGTTCCACAAATAAAAATGGTCACATCCTCGCAAACTACTCTGGAGCCCCACAGCACTTACCATCACAACAGATACGGTCGAGCTAATGTACTAGACATAACTATCCTACAGAATGTAAGACTCCAGTACAGTGTAGTGACTCTAAATGATTTTTCATCTGACCACAATCCCATTCTTTAAAGCTGGGAAACCAGGATAACCTGTCTCCGCCCCCCACACACATACAGTATATACATTGGGGTAAACTATCCAAAGTATTCCCAAAATATATTGGTGCTGTACCATTGATTAAATCCACAGAGGAAATTGAAACATCTATAAAGGATCTAACTAAACAAATCAACACTGACGTTGCAGCAGTAACTATTTCCAGAACTACCCCCAGATCGAACCACTTGCCAGAAAACATTATGAACTTGATCAGAGACAAGAACAGAGCAAAGAAAAAGATATCACAACACGTGAGCACCTCAAGATAAAAGAATCTTGAACAGATTCAACTCTGCAGTTAGAGATGCCTTCACAGCGCACAGAAATCAAATTTGGGAAAGAAAATTGAATTCTATCTCTCCTGACAATCACTCCATATGGAATCTTATCAAAAACATCAAGAATAAAAACAAACCTCTTCCTTCTCGCCAAACAGATACTAGCCTTATCCATACCGACGCAGACAAAGCCGAGTTAATAGTAATCTTCCCCGTTATCTGTAGAGGACAGTGTAATCACCTCTTCTCACGGTCCACTTCCCCTTCAACAACTTTCTTAAAGTTCTTAAAATAACTGGGCGATGGACTGAGTCCTTGACTCTTTATCCCGACATCTGAATGAAGAAAATCTGTGTGGATGGGGTGTTATTAAGCTAAAAGCTCTAGTTATGGCTGGTTAACGGCAAGCCGAACCTCAGTTAAAACTTCATTGGCTACAGTATTGCCATTTGTTACCCTGGAAGTCCTTAAAAGGACTGGCTTAAACGGGCGAAGCAAGAATGCTTTTCATCTTCCCCGTTATCTGTAGAGAACAGTGTAGGGATAAGGTGTTTTGAGCTATTAAAGCTCTGATCATGGCAGGACGGTAACAGCAATAGCTGAGCCTCAGTTAGAACTTCATTGGCTACAGCATTACTATCCATTACTCTCCTAGGGTATTAATCAAAATGATGACATTATATATATATTTTGTGAGTTCAACCAACTTCATCATTGGCCTGTAGAGTAAGATAGGCTGAGATTCAGCAGATAGTAGTAGAGGAAATAAAGATAGAGTGCATAGTAGTAGAGTAGATGAATGAGGCCTCAGCTGACCTGTTTTAGCTGTTGACCCCCCAGGGGTTCTTCTAAAACGGTCGTTGATTTTTCACTTTAAAAAAAAAAGGAAAAATCCTAAAAAGGAAACATGTAACAAAACAAAAAGAGAATAAATCTGGAGAAGGAATGGAAAGGTAAACTTAGAGGTGGAGGAAGGATCTGGCCCGAGTGATGCAGCTCACAAGGAACTGCACCGCCTCGCTGTAAGCCTTCGCTGCTCGGGTTTTCAGGTTAGCTCCCACAGGTGGGGGAGGAACAGTAACCACAAGGTGGTTACTGTTCCTTTCTTTTGTTGTGGGCTGTTATGATTCTTTTGGCCACTCCACTTCCCTTGGCGATGTCTAGTTTTCAGAGGCTATGTAGAACGACGACGCTGCCTCCTCGTCTATATTCAGGGCTACCTCTACTTGCTCAAGTAGAGGTAGCCCTGAATATTGACGAGGTTTTGCTGATGTCATCAACGAGGAGGTCACCCCATTTTGCACTGACGATGTCGGGTCCATATTATCCCTGTGAGGAGGAGTTCAGCTTCTCCTACTTTATCTATTGCCTCTTTAAACTTTTCTGCCACCCTGGGCATACCTCTAAGGAGATGTTTTAGTCTTCCCTGCTTTTGCATGAGGGACTTCTGGGTGTTCGGTTTCAGATACTTTTGCTGTTTTGAGATTTGTCAGCTCTTCTTCCTGCGGACTTAATGGCCGTTTGGAAGTTTTGTTGTTCGTCTCCATCTCTACTTCAGCTTCTTCTACTGTGTCTGAATTGGCGATGTCTATATTGGCAGTGGTAACTCCGCTTTCGTCCGTGGGAGTTACCATGATGGTATCTGCATTGTCAGTCTCTTCTGTTAGGATCGTATTGCTGGTCTCTGCAATTCTGGTAGCTTTCCCTACCTTACGGGACCTTTTCGTTGTCTTAGACATGGCGGCATGATCAGGAGTGGCCTCAAGAGGCGATAACTCTTCCTGTGTTGTGAACTTTTCATTACTTGGTTTTGTTGCTGATGTGATTGCACCACCCATGCTCTCTGCGAGGGTTCTGGATGGGCAGGTGTCCACTTTGTGGTCAATGACCCCACATTTCAAACAAGCTGCTTCACATTTTTCTTGGTTGTGGCCAATTTTTAGGCAGTTCTTGCATTTTATGCGAGGGCAGTCTCCCCAAGATGATTGAAGGCGCCACATCTAAAGCATTGCTTTTTGACGCCTGGGTAATTTACCATTACCTGGGCAGATCCTATGAGGACAAAGTTAGGAACATCGGTCCTCATTTCAAGAGAGATAGTTACCTCCCCTGACTTCCACTGAGGATTGTCTGCGTCATTGTGAACCTGGATTTCTCCGTACAACTCCCCACTTAGAGAATATGCTATGGATTATATTGTTGTTCTCTGCATATTCCAGGGGAAATCGTGGTATCTTAAAGGTTCTCAGGATTCTCCCAACCATGAAGGGAGATACTTTTACTTTACTACAGTTAAACCCTTGGAGAAGCTTTTCTCTGGTCTTCATCTTTTTGACACCACATTAAAAGGCCTACATTCAGATCAATCACCCCAGGCCTAGAAATAACGCATAACGTTACTGGCTGGATGGGTGAAGCAAAAATGCTTTTCTTTTTCCCCTTTATCTCTGTAAGTGGTACTGTGAATGAGGTATTACTGAGCTACCTGCTCGCCCTCTTGGGACCTGAAGCTAGTGATGTTCGGTGTATAGTAGAATAGATTTTGGTCTTCTGTATTTGCAGTGTATTGCTTCACTGTAGTTGTTGGCTTGTTTGATCAGTGGATTTGAGTGCAGGGTTGCCTTGGAAAAGAATTTCTCAGCTAAGTCGTGGTGATGCGAGCGGATGTAAGGGATGTTTACTTCTCGGTGGATCTGGAAGTTTCTTATGTACCATGGGGCATCTAGGATCATTATTAGGCACTTGTTCTGGATTCTTTGTAGTTTTTGTATGTTGGTTTCTGAGGTATGACTCCATGCTGGAGAGGCGTAGGTGATAACTGGGCGAATTACAGTTTTGTACAGAGTTAGCTTGTTTCTTACATCTAGTTTGCTTTTGCGGTTGATCAGGGGGTAGAGTTGTGCAATTACTCTAGATGTCTTCACTCCTGTTAGTTTGATGTGATTACTAAATAGCAGTTTGCTATCCGGTTTCACACCAAGACACGTTACTTCTGTTACCCATGGGATCTTGAGTCTGTGGAGCTGGATGTCATCCTTGCTGGTGACTTTTCTTCTGGAGAATAGCACAGCAGAACTTTTCTGGTGGTTTACCTGGATCCTCCAATCTATTAGCCAAGTTTCTAGTGTGTTGATGCTGCCTTGCAGCCTTCTAATTGCTAGCTGAGGGCTGCGAGATCTTGAAAGTATCGCGGTGTCATCCGCATATAATGCTGTAATGATATTTCTCGGGTTTGGGGGATATCAGCTGCATAGATCGAGAACAGTAGAGGTGCTAAGAGGGAGCCCTGTGGCACTCCTGCACGGATCTTGCGTTTGGATGACACTGTTCCATTTAGTTTGATTTGCATGTGTCTGTCACTTAGGTATGCTTTAATTAGTTTGACTAATTTTATTGGGAAGTTAAATTGTATAAGTTTGTAGAGAAGTCCCTGATGCCATACCTTATCAAAGGCCTTCGCTATGTCGATGAAGACTGCAGCCGTCTGGAGATTCCAGTTAAAGCCTCCTGCTATGTATTCTACCAGACGGTGTATTTGTTGTGCTGTGGCGTGTTCTCTGCGGAATCCGAATTGCTCGTTTGGGATGATTCCGAGCTTGTCAGTGATTGCTTGTAGCCTTGTGAGTATAACCTTTTCAGTGACTTTTCCAAGACTTGATAAGAGGCTAATGGGTCTGTAGCTTTTTGGAAGTTGAGGATTCTTACCTGCCTTTTTTATAGGTATGATATCTGCTGTTTTCCAGGTTGTCGGGAAGTGCTGAAATCTGATGATTGCGTTTGTTATATTAACAATATGTATTATTGCTTTTCTTGGAAGCAACTTTAGTGTTCTGTTGGTGATGCCATCAGGGCCTGGAGCCTTTTTGTTGTTCAGTTGTGCTATGATTTTGATTATTTCCCCTGGGGTAGTGGGAGAGATGGGTTCTGAGGTATCAGTGAGATTTAATGCTTTCCTGACATGGCGATGAACTTTATAGATGAAATTAATGTTAAGACTCTTGTACGGTGGGCTGCACTGCTCCTCCAGATTGTCTATGAGGGCTTCTGCCTTTTCCTTGTCTGTGTGTACTCTTCCTTGTTTGGTTTGTATAGGAGGTAAGGGCTGCCTTTTGGTGCGTAGGATTTTTAAGAGTTTCCATATGGAGTGATCTTCTGGGTTGAGTGTGGTTAATTTGGTTTCCCATTCTTGATTTCGGTGGTTTTGTAGAGCTTCTCTGACTTTTCTGTTGAGTTTGTTTAGTGTTGTTTTGTCCTGTGGTGCTCTAGTGTTGTGATATCACTTTCTTGCTTTGTTCTTGGTTCTAATCAGGTCCATGATTTCTTCTGGGATCCTGTTGGTGGTGTGGTGGAGAGTGGTTTGCTTTACTGAGGCTATTGCTTTCTGCATTTCGCTTGTTAGATTGATTATGGCTATATCTATCTCTTCTTTTTTCTGTATGATGAGTGGTGGACCAATGTATTCTGGTAGAGTTTTTGCGAGTTTGTTCCAAGCTATAAAGGATTGCTGGGGTGAGAGCTGTTCTTGATTGCCTAGCCTGAGCTGAATGGGGTTGTGGTCTGATGAAAGGTCTTCTGTTGTTTCTAGTTGGTATTGGTATGGGATGTTTTTAAGTATTACGATGTCCAAAACATCTTATCTTCCTGTTGGGCTGTGGTGAGTGGGCTCAGTAGGTCCAACCACAATGGCAGAGTTGTGCATTGCATAGTTGTATAAAATGTGTCATTTGGTGTTAATGGATGAGCTAAACCAGGCTGTATGCTTGGAGTTGAGATCTCCTGCTAAGATCATGGAGTCTTTGGATCCGAGGATAGAGTCTAGGTCAGATATCAGTAGTGGGATTCCAGGTGGGTTGTACGCTGCGTAAATCTTTAGACTGCCTGCGTTGCTGGCGTGTACCTCCACTCTGGTCACCTCTAGGTTCATAGTTGGGAGGTCAGTTACTGTGTTATGGTTTAAGTAGCTTTTTATGTAGACAGCAGTGCCTCCTCCTCTTGCACCAAGTCGATCCTTTCTGTACATGATAAAGCCTCGGAGTCTTGGGTTATTTGCTGGTCTGAGGTGTGTTTCGTTGACTAGAATGATGTCAGGTTTGTATCTGATATCATTTTAGTTTTTCTCCAAGAATTCTGACATCATTCAGAATTATTGGAGTTCCAGGATTTTATTTGTTATTCCATTTGCATTCCAAGCTACAATCTTTAGTGAGTTTGGTTTGTGTTTTCTATTCATGACAGAGGACTGTTAGGATGGTTTGTGTTCCTTGTAGGAATCTCTTTCTGGAGGAAGGTGAGGGGCTTGTCATGCTAAATTCTTGCAGCATGGTGGCAAGCGAGGCAGTTAAGATTTTTTCTAAGTTGGAGCCTCGCTGTTCATAGGATGTGGGGTTCTTAGGTCGTGCAGCCTCAGCATACGTTTTTGTCATGTTGGTTGGCTGTGTTGTTGGTGTGAACTGAGACGAGGGGTGAGTTGCCTGCTTGGTAGTGTAGTTGTTACCGGGAGGGGGTCTGAGGCTAGTTTTTGTTATCCCACGATTTCTTGGGTGGGACATGCACCCCTTGTAATTGGCAGGGTGAGGTCCTCCACAGTTAGCACAGCATGCCGGTGTTGTTTTTGGCTTGGTGCAGGTGCTAGTCGGATGTTCTTTGCCGCATTTTAGGCATCTGTAGGGTGCTTTGGAGAGCTTTTGGGCATGCCCAAACGTTTGGCATCTATGGCATTGTCCTGCCGATGCCTTCTTTCTTAGTGGCTCAGTTGTGATTTTGAGCCCACATATATTTTTTAATTCGTATATTCTTTTTTGCGTGCTTGATATCTCTACCAGAACTAGTGGCATAGGTTTTTTATCCGATCTTAGCATTCTGCTCACTTTAACTGGGGTCAGGCCTTGGTTGATGAGATCGGCATTGACCTCGTCGGTCGTGATTCCCTCGACAACCCCCCTGAGCACCACTTTTAGGTTCTTTTCACTAGCCAGTGCAAATGTGTGAAAAGGCAGCATGGAGTTGTCCAGCATTTTTGTAATCATGCGGTAGTCTGCGACTGATCCAGGTTGTATCTTTACCCCTTCGTCTGTGTTTCTGGCCCAGGAGTAGTTGATATTCTGTTCTCTGAGCGATTTCGAAACTGACGTCCACTTATGTTTGTCTCGGAGGATTACCGGGGGTACCTTTTCTTTATTTCCCGATACTGCTTGTGTGGGCGCATTTTCTTCCGTGGGGTGGTCCGCGGTCCTTCGCCTTTTGTTTGTGTGTTCATCTGCTGTTGGTTCTGTCTGTCTTTTGTCGTCGGGTGTGGGGAGGGTAATGTTTTGTTCTGTGATATCGTCCTCTTCCTCTTCGGGTTCCTCTGCCTGTGTATACAGTTTAAGGTAGCCTGGCCATTTCGTTTCGAACTTTTGAAGGAGTACCTTAAATAGTTCTAAGGCTTCGTCTCTGTTTATGTGTTGAAGAAAATCTGTAACGTTGTCCATTTCTAGTGTGTGTGTGTGTGTAGGGGTTCAAAAACGATGGTAAATTCGCATGGAACTTTCGTAAAAATCTTAAAGCTTACCTTTACCTGGGTGGGTGCTGGTAAGGACATAGGTATTGCAGTCTTCAGAGTCTCTTCGCTATCTCGCTGGTAACAGTTCTTTTGGTAAAGAGAAGCAGAATAATCCAAATTCGAGAGATCAGTTCGTAATTCACGATCAGTTGAAGGCATCACATTCAATCACCATCAAAAACTCATCACTTCTAAACACCTTAAAAGCTGGAGAAAACACTAACTCAGGCCTAGAAATAGTCCTTATAAGGATAAGGATAAGGACTGGCTTGAAGGGGCGAAGCAAGAATGCTTTTCATATTCCCCGTTATCTGTAGTGGACAGTGTAGGGATAAGGTTATTGAGCTATTAAATTAAAGCTCTGATCATGGCAGGAGGGTAACAGCAATAGGGATAAGGTTATTGAGCTATTATTATTATTAAAGCTCTGATCATGGCAGGAGGGTAACAGCAATAGCCGAGCCTCAGTTAGAGCTTCATTAGCTACAGCATTGCTATCCATTACCCTCCCAGGCCTAGAAATGACTTTCTCACTATAATTTATATTTATTTATTTAAAAAACATTATGGTGTATTGTTAACTATTTATTATCATATCATTTAAACTACTATTTATATCTTAATAAATCCCTCAAATATACGTTAAATAAATTGTTTTAATGATTTTTATATAAAAATATCACTTATTGATGAAAATGTAAGTAATTTCCACATATCGTAATAGAAGCCGAGAATTTTCGTTCATTCATTTTTTTTTGTGAAGCCTTTTATATGTGAAAGTCACTTACGAATCACAGTTTAACAAGTTTCTTATACTGGTTGGACAGGATCATAATATAATAGACAATGATCACTGTATTTACGAAATATGTTTTTGTTTTCTTTTATTAAATTTAAGTATAGAATTTCAGAAAAAAAAGAAACGTATTTTCCCATATCATTGGTTACGCATCAACAAATGCTAACCTAAATCACTAAAGCTTAAACTGTTTTATTGCGGCTTTTGTATTTTTAACTTTGATATTCTTTCTGGATGAGTACTTTCTTTCACCGTTACTGTTACTCTCCTCCCAAGAGGCAAACCATTCCAGAAAAAAATATCATTATGCACTCGAAATCATTAACTATCTTTTATGCTTGAATATTTTTCTAAAAGGTGAAAACTATTTCGTTCTCATTGAAATAGAAAATTCAAAATTTATTCTGATTAGGACTAAATCTCACATTTGAAATTAGTCTTCATTAATGTTTTATCCGTATTTTATTATCTTTATTCCCTTAAGAACGCTTTGAAGTCATTATATCGGATTCTCCGTATGGTTTTCTGTACACAGAAATAAAAACAGGTGGGCGGTAGATGGCGTAGTTGTAGTTGTAGTCGATGAGTCTTTGGACTCCCTGGAGGAGTCAAGTAATAATAATAATAATAATAATAATAATACTCTCGTATGGATGGATATGAGCAAAATAGTTTCAATATTAGCTTCTATTTAACAAATTTTAAGGCCTTTTGCTCCGCACATTTTCATGTAATTCGATATATAAGATCGTTAATATCGATAACTTATGAAATTTGGTTTAAGTTAGACTGTTTTAAACCAAGCCATCGATGAAGCTTATTTGGATGAGTTTCAAACATCCAAACAAAATCATTGAAAAATACTCAAAGTATTTTCAGAAACCATCTATTCCATATATGCAAATCGAAACTTATCCCTTGCTTGAAACGAATCATAAATCAGACAATTCGAAATGCTATCTGACTGGAAAATATCGTACTAACTATAAATAAGATAGTATGATATTTTCCAGTAGCGAATATTATTATTCTAGGCTTTCAGAGCACAGAAAATACTAAGTTTAGATTGCAAAGATTATTAAAAAATATTAATAAATATTAAATAAATATAAAACATAAATCTTTCAGTAATTTCAGCCAATTCAAGCCCTCAGTAGATTTGATGCTATTTGTATTGTTGTCCATCTTTTTTTCCCTTGATAATTTTCAAAAATCAGTTTTTCTCCGTTTATTTTATATTTCTTATATATTATAATTATATATTATATTTTTATGTAAATTTTTATTTTTTAAAATTCATTTTTTCATTTTTATATTAATTTAACTGTAATATAAATTAAATAGTTACATCAAATTTTATATTAAATATTATATTAATTAATATAATATAATATTTTATATTAATTATTATATTCCTTATTCAAAAGGTACCGATTTTAAGCTCTCAACTTTTATAGCCTATTGATTTTTAGTATCTCCAGTAAAACGGGAGACTAAACATTCACCTCTAATCACAACAGCAATTCGCAGAAGATACAATTTTCTGCTTTTGCAACACAGATACTCTTGGTTTAGCTAATGAAATGTGGATCAAAGTCATTAGGAAATGAATCCAAGTCAGATGTAGCTGGTCATTTAATTATTATCACGGTGTGCCAGATAAACTGCAAAGTTTCGCTAGTATAGAAATAGGTCTGGTGAATTTGCTCTATTTACTAGAGCAAATAATTGACTATGATCTGGTAATAATGAGAAGCTTAAATAATTAAGTTATCATTAATCAACTTTGAGTATCCGTTTTTATGTTGACCTTCATTGAAAACCATGACTTCTGATATACACTCATTCATAAAGAAAGAAAAGAAAAAATGCCCTTCTTAAATTATCCTTCCCGCAGTACAATATTTACATTTCTTAAAATTTATCCATTTTAAAATTATTTTATAAAATTCATTAAAGTTTTTCATAAAACTACATGAAAAACTTTATAAAATTTTGTATTATGATCTAATACTTTATAAATCTTTATATCTTCGAAGTAACTTTAGGAATATTAAACCACCAAATATTATTTTGTATGCAGAAGTGTTAAATATTTATTACGAATATTAGCGAATGATAATGGTTCACGACGAGTTGAAATGATTTCATGGATGTTACAAGACTTGTGTTTTTGGATTCTTTCAGTTCGCTAAGTGTTCTTGTTAGTGGTGGAATGTAAACATATTTCTTGACTTCTTCTGCAACATTCACACACACATAGATACGAAGAAATCTAACGGTTGCTCCTTAATCTCGTAGGTTTACTGAACCTAGGAAGCTAAGGAGCAGCCATTTTACTTAAATAGAAGTAATCGCACCGATATGTGGCGGGAAAGATAATTAAAAGTAGATACTCCCGATAATGTTTGATTCGTTACTAGTTCTAAAAGTTCACCATAGGTGTAAACCGTTGTAGTCAATCAAGTTATTATTAAACACTGTATAAAAGTAACAGAAGATATACTTCAAAACACTTTATAATTGAGTATTTATTTCGTATCCAAACACAAGGGATACAGTAGTAAGTAAGTGGTACAACATGATTTACAACAAATTAGGATACAATAGAATAAGATCAGCTTAGATTTGGTATGTGAGTTATACAGGGAAATAATAATTAAATATGAAAAAAAGGAAACTATACATAACTTATAGACCGGTACAATAAATATGGTCAGATGTTCCTCCAGTGTCTTGCACAATCAACTGCTCTTTCTGTGCAGAATATAAGGTCCTCTTTTGCACAAGGCGATGGAAGAAAGGGACAAGAAAGAAGGTGTTCCATGGACTGGGTTTTTCCACACTTTGGAAACACACTTCACACATATTTAAAATTCAATTTTAAATATGTGTGAAGAATACTGTAGATATTATTAGATATCAGTTATATTAGATATTATTGGATGCCAGTAAATGAAAAATCATTCACTTTGGTGTGATTAGATATCCAATGTCACATTACGTTGGTGGGATTATGATTCAAGAAACTGATGAGGCTAGGGATCGTGGAGTGTTAGCGGATAGGAAGTTGAAGTTCAGAGGCCAAGTACCAAAGATTTCAAATACAACTCAAACGATAATTGCAATGCTAAAACGAACGTTCACGTGTAAAAATAAGATGTCATTTTGCCTCTTTACAAGACCTTGATAAGACTTCACTTGGACTATTGTGCGCAGGTCTGATAACCTGGTTTCCTTTTTGATTCTGATATATTGGAGTGAATGTTAAAAATGATATCAGGAATGGGAAATACTGATTATGAAGACAGATTGAGAATTTGTGGACTGCAGAGAGTAGCAAACAGGTGATATGATTGAGACTTACAAACTTCTGAAAGGTCACATGGGATTTCAGTTGATGGAATTTTTCAATTTATGGAGGGTGGGGAAAGGACAAGAGGGCATCCTTGGAAGCTGAGAATAAATGAATGTAGCTAAGAAGGGAGTGAAGGCTAGATTCTTCTCTCATAGGGCGGTGAGTGATTGGAATGGATTGCCATTGGATGTTGTTGTGAGTACAAGCATTGGGAATGAACTTAGAAATAAGTGTCATAGCTGGTGCATGCAGTGTGTGGTCTCCCTCGATGAGTCCCTGACTCCCTGGAAGTCCTTCTTAAGTGGTGTTGGGTCTAGGTCCGATAATGGTTAGGATTCTCAATACCCCAGGTTGCACAACGGGGAGGTAGAGTTGTTGTCTGTCGTTCATTCTATTTGTCTTGTCTGTTGTTGAAAGATCTTATCTTATTTGTCCTCGATTAGGTATACCATACTGTGTCACGTATTCAATGGTGATGTCACATAGCAAGATAGGAATTTTCAAGTTAATGGTTTCAAGTTAATAGAACTTCGCCGCATTTTAGGCAACTCATGGCCCCACCTTTGCCACGAGTTGCCTAGTATTATATTATACAGCCTCCTATCGTGAGGTATGTCTTCTGGGTATGCGCACGCGCATTCTGGGTCGGGATGTAAGATGTATTTTATTTTTTATCGTGAGTTGCGATTAGAGAAGTTTTAAAAACACTGACGTAGAATATTTAAAATAAAGAGTTTCAGACGTATATATAGAGGTCGCTGAACACCAATAAACTTTGCCTTTAACAATCGACAAAAGAACCGAAGCATTTCAGTACAATAATGAATCGTTTTTGTTTCTCAATTTCCATATTTTATAAAATTCTCAGAATATTTATGAAATATTCATATTAAAAGCAGATTGCTCTCTGTCTATTTGATGTTCTAAATATAAACTGGAGTCATTATGACAAAACATTTAGACAGAGCCGTTGCCAGATTAAATCGCGCCTGAAGGCAAACAATTAAATAACGCCCCTGATGGATTATATAAGACAAAAATGTAAGAAAATCTCTAATTGCTATTTTGTTGTTATTACAAGAGAAACATTAATGCGAAACGATTACATAATAATATTAATCAAATGTTTGCTCTACGGGAATATCGCACAATAACTGTTTATAAACTCTTCTAAATTTAAATTATCTGGGGTGCTTAAGGGTCAAAGCTGTATAACTGAGAGGAGACCTCCACATAGCCTTTAAAGGAATGCGGAGAACTGACCAGGGCTTCTGACCTAATGTCCAATCCTCACCTTCTCGTGATGCACCCTATTGGGTATCTACTTGGATACTGAACGAACGAGGATTGGCTGGCAATTTGGGATTTAGCCGACCAAATTGTATTCTTATTGGTTAAACCAAAATAAAAAAAATGATGGTACAACATGACAAAATTTCATGCCGGCTGGGGCGTCGCCCGGTTGAACAAGGCCCCCGTTGTTTTCGCCAGGGAACCAGGGCGAACAGCGAAAAGTCAGCTACTGGAAAAAATCTAAAAACAAACCCCAACCCCAAATCACCAGAGTTAAAGATCGGTACTATCAACGTAAGAAGCCTGAATGGCAAAGAAATGGAGCTAGCTGAGGAATTAGATAAGTACCAGATCGACATAATAGGGGTGACTGAAACAAAAAAAAGACAAAAACTAGTGAGATCTTTCTGAGCAATAAATACAAAATGTTATATTCAGGCAATGACAATCAAGGAAAAGAAGGAGTAGCCATAGTATTCAACACTAAATACGAGGCTAATCTTCTTGAATGGCAGGCAATCTCAAGTAGACAATGTGGACAAATATGAGAATGGGGAACTGGACAATGAGACTTATTTGTGCCTATGGTCCCACAGAAGGGTCTACTAAGGTAGAAGTGGAGGAATTTTTTGATGCTTTAGAAAAAGCAACTGACACAATGAAAAATGAAAAGTTGATCCTTGTTGGGGATCTAAATAGCAGAGTAGGAAATGATTGTGAGACATAGAAAAATATTTTGGGAAAATTTGGAGAAAAGAGCAAAGCTAATAATAATGGCAAATATCTGTTGGATTTCTGCTCAGGACATGGACTGGTTATTACTAACACCATGTTCCAACATAAAAATGTGCACAAATTCACAAGGAGAGAAGAGGGAAGGAATAAGAAAAGTCTCATTGACTATGTTATTGTTGATAGTGATGTTTTCTCCCTGGTGCATGACACCAGAGTATACAGAGGATTTGAAATTGGAAGTGATCACTATTTAGTCTTGAGCAGGATGAAATTGAATTTCATATCAAAAATAATAACATGTAAGAAAGTTTTAAAGCGAATAAAAGTTGAGCAGCTCTCAGATGTGAACTGTAGACTAAAATACACAAAGATTATTGAAGGAAAAATGAAAGAGTTTGAGAACAGGAACCAAACCTTGGAGATTCAGTGGCAAGCCTTGAAGAAAACACTGATTGATTCAGCTAGAGAGGCAT
Source organism: Typopeltis vanoorti (assembly GCF_054136105.1). Lineage (NCBI taxonomy): Eukaryota > Metazoa > Arthropoda > Arachnida > Uropygi > Thelyphonidae > Typopeltis > Typopeltis vanoorti. Next base: position 148,126,267 of record NC_143552.1, on the reverse strand, counting down.
GTGGTGAAGTTGTCTGCAAGGATAGAAAAATTAGAACTCCATGGTGGACACAGGAAGTTAAAGAGGCAGTGAAGGAAAAGAAGAAAGCATATAAAAAGTTCCTTACAAATAAGTCAGCTTGTGCTCTTAGAGAATACAGAGACAAATGTAAGAGAGCTAAACACTGTGTAAAACTAGCTAAACAAAAGTCATGGGAGGACTTTGGCAAGAACATAGAAAATAAATATCAAGAAGGTGGCAAAATATTCTGGAGGTTGTTGAAGAACCTTAGTAATGACGGAAAGAGTGCTGTAAAAGGAGTTAGAGATGATAAAGGTGACATGAAAACTAGAATAAAAGATATCCTTGAAATATGGAGTAATTACTTTGAAAAACTGCTAAATGAAGCAAGCAGTAATGACAGCACAGTGATAAAAAACACTGACCAGGCATGCAGGCACGAATACATATCCATACTTGAAGTAGAAAAAGCCATCAAAGTCTTGAAATGTGAAAAGGCAGCAGGAGTAGATGATATTCGACCAGAAATGCTGAAGTATGGTGGTATAAGGGTCTTACAGTGGCTGCACTGCATAGTTCAGAAAGCCTGGACAGAGGGACGAATTCCCGATGATTGGAGTAGAGCTCTCATAGTACCCATATATAAAAAGGGAAATAAAACTGAATGTGAGAATTACAGAGGTATTTCCCTACTGAGTGTTCCTGGCAAAATCTATGAAAGTATACTTGAGAAACGGTTGAGAAGAATTGTGGAAGAAAAGCTTGGTGAAGAACAAGCTGGATTCAGGCCAAACAGAGGCTGTCAGGATCAGATCTTCACTTTACGACAAATAGTCGAGAAAGCATGGGAATATAACAAAGATCTGTATTTTTGTCGAGTTTTGTCGATTTGGAAAAGGCATATGATAAGGTGCCAAGAGAGAAGCTATTCAATACGCTGCAGTTATATAGTGTCAATGGGGCATTATATCAAGCAATACTTAGTCTTTATTTGAGTTGTAAGTCAGCAGTTAGGATTAAAGGAAGTACAGGAAGATGGTTTAATGTTAAATCTGGTGTGAGAGAAGGATGTGCATTATCCCCTCTGTTATTCATTATCTATATGGATCACATTATGAAGGAAAGTGGTATTAAACATGATATCAAAATTGGAGATGTTAATGACAGCTCTTTGCTTTATGCAGATGATGTTATACTTCTAAATAAATCCGCTACAAGTCTGCAAGATTCTCTGAATAAATTGAATAGCTGTTGTAATAGATATGGTATGAAGGTCAGCAATAAAAAGACAAAAACAATGAAAATAGGCAGAATCATTGAAAATGTTAACTGTGTTGTGAATGGAGAACCTGTGGAACAAGTAAAACATTTCAGCTACTTAGGCACGATTTTTACTGAAGATGGTAAATTAAATATAAAAATAGACAACAGAATCAGCAAAGCTGGTATGGTAGGAAGTCAATTGAATAAATTCATATGGAATAAGAGAGAAATTAGTCGGAACACTAAATTAGCTGTATACAAGACAGTGTTCAAACCAGTTTTAACTTATCGATCTGAGAGCTGGGTCAGAAGTAAAACACTTGACCAAAGACTAGAGATCGCAGATATGAGAGTCCTGAGAAAGATTAGAGGTGTAAACAGATGGCATCAATGGCAATATCATATTAAAAATGAGGATATTAGGAAAGAACTTGACATTGTCTGCATCCAGAAATGCGTTAGCAGAGCTAATCTCAGGTGGTATGGTCACCTAAATAGAATGGGCGAGGAAAGATTAGCAAAACAAGTGTTCTCTGCCAGGTTGGCAGGAAACGACCCAGAGGAAGACCAAGATATAGGTGGATTGATATGGTACAAAGTGACTTAGACGATAGAAATATAAGATGTGATAATGTTGGAGTCTTGACAAGTAACAGACTGATTTGGAGGAAAATTGTAGATGGGAAGTTAGTAATGATGTAATTTTTTCATGTAGTACTATCATATCCTGTACACCCCTTGTGGGTACATGGCAGCAATTTGATGATGATGATGATGATGAATTTAAATTATAAGCTATGTCTATCGATATAGTTGTTAGACCAACCAATCTTTCTTGGATCATTGCCGTTCGCAATTAATTTTTAATCAGTTTAAGGTTGGAAAAACATCTTTCCACACTTGCTACGCTAACAGGAATTGTTAGCGTAGCGACGACGTGTACCGCAATATGGCTGAACGAGCTCCCTTATTAAGACGCGTGGTGAGGCAGGCTGCCTCTATGCTACACCCTGTCGACGGTACTGCATTTAGACATGGAAGGCTTTTGCTTTTTAGCTTTGGCTATCAATAATTCAAGTTGCATATGATACATTATTCTGCTGAACACCAGAGAACATTGCACACACAAACATTTTCCAGCTCTATTCTAATATTTTCTTTAATATTTTTGAGCGATTCTCTACGAAAAAGACATTATTGACTTATTAATATGTTATTTAATGCAATGAGGACGTTTACTCCTGGTGTTTCACTTTATTCTGAAACTCGTTCAATGAAATTAAGTGCAGAAATTCGGTTTAAGATGACAACAGAAACATGCGAATTGATGCAAGTAAATGAGAGTATTCTGGTTGGTTTTTACAGTTGAGGTTGCACACTCAAATTCACACAGAGCTTTTGGATCAAAAGCAGTATACACTGCTACTAAACAGGATATTTTTTTATTTATTTAGCTGAAATAAAATTTGAAGGACAAGAGATTCGATAATATTCACACAACTGAGCGAAATATTTACCAAGAATACTACTAATTGAAACACGAAGGCGTTTCAATTTCAGTTTCTTTTTTATTAATTCATTACCATTATAGGTTATTGTTGTATTACCTGACTTAACAGTACTCTATAAAACAAGTATTGTATATAAAGAGGAAGTTGACAGCTACAATTCTATGAAATTAGCTCAAACGTTTCGAAATACAGATTAATACAAAAATGAAGTATTAATATTCTTAAAAGACAGTGATCGTCATGGTGAGAATTTACAACACTGAATCGCTCAAAACAAGACATGTCCAAAAAATAAAACTCTTTTCTTCTTGCAGTGAGCAATCTTGTTTTAAAGAAATAAATTCTCACTTTTATTTCATGACTGCTTTCACATGCAAGAATACACCATCTGACTGATGAGTGTAGTAATTCACTTACGGAGAGCGAAAATTTTCTGTTTCATAGGACAAGGGTTACATTCGGGGAGCAACAATATCAGATTAGCCAACTGCGGTACATCTATGATTATTTTACTTCATCCATTAAGAGAGAATTATTGGGATATCTCATCAAGATCATCATGACTTCCACTTCAAATTTACTGCTCTTCTGAAAATTTTGAGGAGATATCACGAGTAATGCAGAGTGAAAAAAGTAATAGGCTCGTTTTCCATTTAAGAAATTTTACGCCAAACAACGAAACCCTCCCCCATCATAAAGAAATATTTTTCAGGAATATTATCAGGTGTCTCCTCAATCTAATGGTAAGTGAATTTGCAAAGCGACTTTTACTAGGAAATTATTATTGAACAATAATTAAAGACTAATTTCAACTTAACTTTCTTTTCTTTCTTTCTTTCTTTCTTTTCTTTTTCTTTTCTTTTTTTTAAATCCGAGTGCATTTTCGACTCCTTTTTCTTGTTATCGTCATCAGCTCTTATTTTTTTTTTGTCGTCTCCTTCACAAGAAACATGGTGAGTCTGTAGTACATGGGTCTATTGCTCATGCGTAGACAATCCATAATCTAAGCAGGTAACCACTTCGTTACTTAATCCATAAATAACATTCGTAGGTAAATGTCATTAAACAAATACCCTAGATCTCTTCCTTACTAATGACCCCTCCAAATATGCAGTGAATGTAGTAAGCCCCCTGGGTAATTCTGACCACAACTTAGTGCTTATCTCCTCCCCGATGCAACAACGCCTACACAGTTACTCCCACACAAGAGTAGTTTGGCATTATAATAGTGCCAAATAGAACAGTCTCCAAGACTACTATGCTTCATTCCCATGGTTAGACTATTGTTTCCGGTATTCCCGTCCAGACATATGCACCGAACGCATCACCAAAGTGATCCTCGCTGGCATGAAAACATATATTCCCACACTACTCAGACCTGCCGTCCCCTAACTAAACCCTGGTACTCCAAAAATGTGCCAAGGCTGTACAAATGAAAAATCAGGCATACCACAACTGGCTCAAATCAAGCACCCCATCCTCATTCAGTGTCTACACTGAAGCTCAAAACAAATGCAAGAAAACTATTAATACTTCCAAAACAGATTTTGAACGGGCAAAAAGTAGGAAGCTTGCAGCCTGTCCAAACGGCAGCGGTGCCTTTTGGTCCCTTGCCAAGGCAATTGGCTGTAACTTTTGCCCTACACTATTCCCACCTCTATCATACCCAGATGGCTCATTTGCAACATCACCCATAGAAAAAGCTAACCTCCTGGCATCACACATTGCCTCTAATGCACACATAACTGACAATGGCAAATGCGCTCCAGTCATTCCAACTGCGCAACATACAATGTCCCCTATATCCTTTTGCCAAAAAGACATCACAAACCTGCTATTCAAATTAGACACAAAAACGTCTCCTGGCCCAGACGGAATTCCTTCAATTATCCTAAAGGTTCTGTGCATCTGAACTGACTCCTATTCTATGTCACCTGTACACACTCTCTTACTCCACTGGTATATATATCCTAAAACCTGGAAACTGGCCTATCTTCAACCCATTCCTAAAAAGGGTGACAAATCACTACTATCTAACTACCGCCCTATATCACTCACTTTAGTCCTATCTAAAGTAATGGAGAAAATCATCAACTCTCAAATCCTAATCGACCTTGAAGGTACCCAGCTATTAAGCGACCACCAGTACGGATTCCGCCAAAGCCGTTTCAACAGGAGATCTACTCTCATACATCACCCATCACTGGACAAGCACTATGGAGAAATTCGGCGAATCCAAATTAGTTGCACTTGATATCTCCAAAGCCTTTGACCGAGTCTGGCACAAAGGTTACTAAGCAAACTCTAATCTTTTGGACTGCCTGAGGACTTCTGCAGATGGATTGCCAGCTTCCTGTCTGGACGCACACTATGTGATGGTAGATGGCTCCCTATCCTCTCACCAACGAACTAATGCCGGGGTCCCTCAAGGCTCAGTTCTCTCACCGACCCTCTTCCTTCTATATATCAATGACCTACTTCAGTTGACCTCTAACCCAAAACACAGTTTTGCAGATGACAGCACACTACATTCCTCCCTTTCATTTGACAAACCCTACCCTACACAGCTCACTTCAACCCACAGAACATCAACCACCACTGCCCTTAATTCCGACCTCCAAGCCATCCCCGATGGGGCTCAGACAACCTTGTCAACTTCAACGCTAGTAAAACCCAGTTCTGTCTTATTTCTCACAAAAAAGAACCATTTTCCCCTAGCATTGTTTTCGATAATACTCAAATTCACAGACAAGACGAAATTTCTCTTCTCAGAATTACCTTGACATCAAGCCTCTCCAGGCATAAACACATCACAACCATTGCATCCTCAGCTTCCAAAAAACTAGGCTTTCTCTTTCCCTCAAGACGATACTTCACCTCTAAACAGCTGTTAACACTATACAAGTCACAAATCCGTCCAGCTCTCGAATACTGCTCTCACATCTGGAGTGGGGCTCCAAAAAGCTCCCTCAAAATGCTTGACTCAATACAGAGGAGAGCGATTAGACTAATAAACGACCCATTCCTCACCAACTCGCTCCCCCCACTTTCACATAGACGCTTGGTCTCTGCAATCTGTATATTCCATAAATACTTTCACGGGAAAGGTTCATCTGAAACCGCATCAATAATTCCCCCCACCCTGTACCAAGCCCATTGGAACAGGTACATCTGCCGCCCAACATCCTTTTACAGTACACCTCGAAACCCACAGAACAAGTTTCTTCCTCATTCATCCCTGCTACTGCAGTACTGTGGAACAGTCTTCCCCCTGACGTATTTCCCAAGGAATACAATATACAGGCGTTCAAATCAAATGTAAACAAGTTTCTCCTTTCACAACCCATCACCCATATACGGTACTAACGTACTAAGGTTGACTAGCCAACCTCCTGAAAAAAAAAAAAAAAAAATTAACGGGTCTATTGCTCATGCGTAGACAATCCATAATCTAAGCAGGTCACCACTTCGTTACTTAATTCATAAATAACATTCGTAGATAAATGTCATTAAGTTCGAGCTACTCGGCAGGCATCAAGCACTGTTCAACAGCTGAAGAAGGGAATGAGAAAACTGAGGGAAATGAAATTGAAATTTCTCGTGGTATGGAATTCTTAAAAAATTCATTTAAAAAAATCTGAAATAAAGCTTAACTGAATATTTTGTAGTTTTAAACAAAAATAAAATCAATACACCCGAGGTTTGAGCAAACCGTGCAGTGAATATCCTTTTCCTGTATATGTAGAGAAAAGTTAGCCACGTTTTATATGGAGAAGGGTGTTTCACAGTATCATCGGTCCCTTATTTCTTCTGTGTGTCAAATTTCTGTCTTAATTTAATGGAATGAAAAGTCGCTTGTACTCGTGCATATGTAATGAACAGAAGTACAATCTCAAAGTACTCAATCTCATTATATGCTCTCTTCATTGTAACATACGATGCAAAAAAAAAAAGTAAGCGGCACTGTTTGCAGTGATCGCTGCATCATAAAAATATGGCATGACGAAAAAAAAAAAGATGCTTTCTGAAATATAGAGAGTCGAGGAATTATATTCATTTTATTTTTTATATTTCCTGATTTTTTTTTTTTTTTGTGGCATAGACCCTCAGTGGTGCTAATAAGTGCTGTGTACTTTCCGAAACACAACACGCCATGATGGAGTATTTTACTGTGTAAACGACTGTAGCAAACGATATCAGTGCTGCCATTTACAAGTCACACACACACACACACACAATCCCAGAATTTCATCATTCTTATGTTTTACTGGTTTATTATCACTGATTTTAGCTCTAATTCATGAATGAAAAAATCAAGTTGCAATTCACCCCAAGAGTATTTTGCTCGTATATTTAAAGATGAAACAATAAGAGATCTGAACTAATTTTGAATAGTTACTAATTATAAAAAGACATTTCACTTTCAGTTTAGTTAAAGTCCGTAAGTTCGTATTGCTGTATAATTTAATTGAAGTTCATAACAGTCAAATGTTCTCAAAGGGTTTGTAAATGGAACTGAAATGCAATTTTCAGCTTTAGGTAACATTAAGGAAAATATTCACAGCAGTTAAGAAAAGCAATTTACAACCTGTATCTAAGTGCTGTTTGATGTCCCAATATACCAACTGGAAATCTTGATCTCTTCACATTAAATATGAATTCCAATATTTGATCCAATATTTGAGACACTACTACAATAATTATTACTTAAGTTTTTCTTCGTAATTTTAAAATTTCAACTTGAGCGTCTTATAAGATGTTGATTTTTGCGTCACTTTTTTTTCAGTGCTCTATCCCAGGAAGTTGTATTCTTTTCTGTTATCACTTCGTAAGTCTTGCGATTCTTAAAGTAATTAGAATATAGTTTAAGAAATTTATAAGCGGCTGTCATTTCTTACACCAACAGTAACTTAGAGTTGCTATGATCTCCAATAACGAAGCTGATATGGGAATAATTGTGATTTAATTGTTTTAATATATTAAATGATACTGCCAATTGGGTCATTTCTCGTGTCAATATGATAATTCAATAAATTAATACTTTACATCAATGCTGCTTTAATAATCAAGGATGCCCTTTTTTTCTTCCGAGGTTTCTTGCGCATGAATTACTCCCTATAGCTCCATTTGGCGACAGCTTTTTCAGTATCAAGAAACAAAAGAACAGTTTACTCTTCTCCTCGTCCATCTAAGTTGCTTGTTGACTTAACGTTTTAAAATTAGATTTTCTCTCCTCATCTCATTTATTTTTCCCGTCGAACCTCAGATCTAGGCCGTCACACCTACCTCTCAATTTGCAGTCAGGTAAATACTGTATTTAATTAAACTTGAAAGATGCAAGTTTAATTATACGTCCTAGATTCCTTCCACACAGCGTATATACACGTGATCTAATAAAATTACATGAAATGTAGCGTAGCTATTTTTTTTCTTTATTTTTTTAATGTGATTCTCTCACCTACGAAAGTTTGTAAACCTATAATGCATTACCATGGGTGGACTTTTTTTTATTTTTTTATTTGCATAAAACGGAAATCCTACTCTAGAGATCAAACATGCGTTTTTTTAAAAAAAATCCTTTAGGGCTGAAGTAAACAGAACGAAAGTCTCACACCGAAGCGGTGATATCCTCTTTCCACCTTAAAGTTACTCACACATTCATGGTGAAATCGAACCCTTGACCTATTCACTCTTCCCTGGTGTCATACATAGGATACTTAACAATGTCCGTAACAAAAATTTTACATATGATAGAAATTAAAAAAAAAAAAAAACTGATGCATTTTGAACATTGCTCAATGATAACTGCTTTAAATGATACATAGACTGGAACCGACATAGAACAGGTAATAGATATGGACTTCACAATGATAACTGCTTTAAACGATACTTGCTAATTGTCGGTTCCAGTCTATATAGAACAGGTAATAGATATGGACTTCATACGAAATTTGGAGTTGAGAGGGATTCATTTCATTTCAAATAAAATCATACAAACTAATATGGCTTTTACGATTAACACTTAAAAAGCGATAGATTATTTAGTTCACTTTTATTGTCTTACGGAAAGTACAATCTCCGTGATCTTTTAAATTTAAAAATGCACCACAGATAACTCATAAGCAGCTAAAATCTAATACTGGACTTCATTTAGGTGATGAAAAACTTCAATAGACCCTTCGAAAATACAGTTTGTGTATCTCATTGGAGTTTTTCTATTTCAGTATAACGGGAATATTTGACTGTACAATGGGTAGTCAAAACACTCAACAGAGAATTACTTTTTTATCCCCTTAATATGATAATCGGTAGCTTATTTTATCTTCGACTTATTTTAGTGTATCATCCTCTGCTTCTAACTGCTCCGATAATTCTTTCCCTAATTTGTACTCTCCGTTGTTGACTGTTTCATAACCATACACTATCCACATTTCTTTATCAATAGCATCTGTTTATAGTGAACAATTAAACATAAATTAACACTGAATTATTTCTTTGAAGTATTTAACATCTCAAGGTTAATTTTAAATATTTTATATTTGTCGAAAGTGAACTTTCACTGAGAAAAAAAAATTGCAATATTTGCAGTTATGCAGTTAAACTTCTGGATTTTCAGGCACTTCTATTTTTTAATATACAAAGATAAAAAAAAGATTTTTTTCCCCTGCTTAACTGGCTTGTTAACTTTGTCCTTTAAAATTAGATTTTCTTTCCTAGCGTCATTTATCTCTGTCGTCGAACACACTAAGCAGTCAATATAGAGAGCAGCCGTCTTTCACGTGCGCAGACAGGTATATATTGCATTAACTATAAGCTCGATGTTTTTAAGATTATTTGAAGAAAAATGATCCAACCCTTCGCCTGTGAATTTTTTTTTAAAGATAAAAACTCATTTTTCTGTTAAACAAAATTATTCGGCATCCAAATGAACTTAAAGGGAAAAACAAAATTGAATGTAATTTTTTCGATAGCACATACGATGGAAGTTTCTAATAAAAATAACAACAAATTCTCCTATCGCTAGGCCTAAGTTCATTTCTACTTGTATTTTGTTATAAACTACCTTCCAGTGGCATTATAAAATTTAACGCAAAGATTTTAATTTTAAATTAGAAGACAGATATGGGAAGAATAAACGACACCTAGAGGTTTTTTTTAGTAAGCACCAAAAGCAAAAGACTGTGACTACACATTCATAGCATCAATGCTACTACAGAGTAGCAAAGATGCAAGTACTAGAATGCAAGAAACTTTAGAAGTGATTTTCAAATGATTGCGAATTAGCCGGCCCTCATACGGAGGTAGCCATGTGTTTCCTCCCGTAAACTAGGTTTAAATTACGCATTTCTTTTTGGCGTCAAGAATACAGCAGCTGCGTCGAATATCCAAATTACAACAACAGTAATTATAAATGACAGTCTGTTTAAATTTTTTGACTGAGATGATATCATTCGTAATTCTTAAATTGGTGAAAAGTCATAATTAGTAAACACAATGAGAGTTAGATTTTTTTTTTAAGTTTACTAAGTAAAATAAAGGATTGTTAACTTGAAATAGGTAATAAAGAATTCTTAATTATTTCCGTATGCAACCAAGTAATCCCTTCATCAAACTCCATTCCTTTCCTCTTTAAGAAATGTTATCTAACATCCTGTAAGAATGCTTTCAAAGAAAAAAAAAAAGATTACTTACGTGCTGCAACATAATGCTAATTAAGGCACATGCAGAACTGAATTTCTCCAACACGCTCAAGAATGTCTGTTCTGGTTGTAGCAAGTTTCAGTTTAATTTTCTTCCTACACGAGAAAGATTACTTCCCATATGAAACGAATATGCCCGTATTTTCTTTGTATCGCTCGCTCAACTTAATTACAGCTCTGTTTTCTCAGAGAGATGCAATACAGAACCATAAAATTCTTTAAGACGCAAAGACTGCTTTAATTAAATATATAATAACTCACGGTAAAGCTACACATTATGCAAACAATCTCTAGTTCCTAAGACCACGGTCACATATACTTTCATTTCAAGTTTAATAAACGACAGGCATCCGTTTTCTATTTGAGGAAGCACAACAGTGGAAGAGGTGGGGGGATGGCTTTCCAAAATATTAATTAGCTGGATTACTTTATAAGCACAATACATGCAATATGGCAACTGAGGATGATGATGCTCGAGTTTAATTTATCTACAGATTTAAATCGTAATGACTCAACTACATCCATCCAAGGATGAACGAGGCCCAGTAACTGTCTCTGCCATAATAAAGTTACTTACGAAATATTTAAATAAACATCTCAGTTATTTTTATTAGTGCTCACATGGGCAGACATTACTAGAATAGCATAGAAATGTGCATTTTATGTTTATATTATAAATATAAAAATAAAACAACTGAGGGAGAATAAAACACACGCTTAATTCTTAGTAGGGATTTATTTATTAGCTGCCATTTGGCTCGCAGTGACATCCGCTTAGGTGTCGTTTGATTTAAATTATATTCACTACTGCTGTACACAATTTTCTGAATTATAGGAGGCTACCTATGGCCTGTCAGTCGTATGCAGTAGCCGCCAGTATATTATCAGATTTCGGCAAATAACAGGATGAAAATATCATTGAAAAGGCAATAGAAAAGCAAAAAACAAAATATTTAATAAAGTTAAAAAAACGTATATGTCAAACGAAATTATTATTAACGACTAAGAGATAGTAATAAATAAAGATAAAATAAAGAAATAACAATAAAATGTATTTTATAATTGTTTCGTTGGTTTTCATAATTTTATAATTTCATAAATTTTGACAAAAGCAATTTTATAATTGCATATGTTTACCCCAAAGGGAATAAACTGTCGTTCTTGTAATTTTTTAAATAAAAGAAAACGCTCTAACTATGCTATTTCATGTTCAGAATACTAACTGGTATTATATAATATTCTGTGTCGATTTTGTGCAGTTGGTTAGTTAATTGATAATCAGAGAAATACTGATTCCAATACACAATCCTCAGGAATGCTTACAATTCGTGATTAACTTCCTCTTAAATATATATATATATTTATTTTTTTAAATTTTATACAGCTCTCTGAAGCAAAAGTGTTGTCCGTATCTCTTGAAATGAATAAAATTGAGTATCGTGCGGTTATAAAATTCTTTGTAAAAGGAGGTTTAACGCCAAAAGAGATTCATTCCAAGTTCATGAAAGTTTATGGGCACTCTTCTCCTTCGTTTTCGACAATTAAGAAATGGGCTGCCGAGTTTAAAAGTGGCCATAGCAGCCTTGAAGATGATCCACGTGAAGGACGTCCAAAAAGAGTAACAACAGCAAAAATCATTAATCAAGTGCACGATATGCTAGTGGTATGGAAGCCACTAAAAATCAGATCAAGATCAAGATAACATGCAGAATCGTGACGTGTTGGTTGTTCATCTGGTGACGTCATTGTGTGTGTGACGTCAGGGGTTTGGAATGTCTGGAATTTCCCTGAGGGTATATGTGTCAATGACTTCAGTTCTTGTGTTTTGGTTCGCATATGGAATTATGGGTGATGGTAGAGATAAGGAAACATGTCGTGATTGGTGGGACACTTTTAACCAGATCAAGATCAAGATAAGATAAGGAATCGCGACGTAAATGTTTGTTGTTATCAGATGAAGATAAGTGACGTCATTTGTTAATTCTAAATAAGTGACGTCATTGTTAGTTGTAAATAAGTGACATAATTTATTAGTTGTAAATAAGTGACATTATTGTTTTGAATGGAAAAGGAAAATATTATTAGTGGATAAGGATTCGTGTCGTGATTTGTAGGACACTTTTAACCAGATCAAGATCAGGATAAGATAAGTAATCATGACGTGTATGTGTGTCGTTTTCAGATGAAGATAAGTGATGTAATTTGTTAGTTGTAAATAAGTGATGTTATTGTCTTGAATAGAAAAGGAAGCTTATTAGTGGATAAGGATTGGTGGCGTGATTGGTGGGACACTATGAACAAAATAGGGGTAGGGTGAAAGGGGAGGCTACATCCGTGTCATGGATGTGTGTCGTTATGAGTTGCAGATAAGTAAATGGTTTGTGTATGGCATTATGGGTAATGGATATTGATAAGCTAAAGTTTGGAATTTCGCTGGGGCTCCCCTTCTGTCAGGGGTATCACATGGTGTGTTTGACTCGCGTATAGCATTGTGGGTGTTATTTAGAGATAAGGAATCGTGACATTATGTGTTTGGAAGTTTCTGGGGAACATACTGTATGTCTCTCTGTGATATCACATGGTGTTTTGTTTGCCTATGGAATTGTGAGTGATGTTTTTTCAGATAAGATATCTTGGACTTTTCCCAAGGTGACACACATCCCTCATTGTCGTCATGTTTTGTCTTTGGTTTTCTATACATGGGTGTACTAATTTTCCCAATACATTTACGGGTATTTCTTTCCTGTTAAAGGATGGGAATTCTTAGAGTAGAGTTCTTAGAATTCTCACTTTTGAAAAAAGTGAGTGTTGAAAACTGATAATTCTCTTAGAATTATCAGTTTTCAACACTCCCCCCCCAGGAATGGGGGGGAGTGTTGAAAACTGATATCCATGTAATTGATTATTTTAGAAATTGTCTAATGCTACCTATTGATATTGTTTGAGTTATCTGAAAACAATTCGTTCACATAAGCGAAAATCGAACTGTTAGAATTTGGTTGTCTTACAGAGATCGTGTAGATACTAACCCAAAAACATGACTTAAACTCTTAAAGTTTCGTATAGAAAAAATGTTTGTACTCTCCAGATAACATAAATACAAATTTTACATTTTCCCACACAAAGTAAGATAAAAACACACCAACAGTATATCCAGCAGCATGCAAAAACATGCTGTTGAGTCATCTGCACAAAAAGTTCATTTTTGAAGGAACAGTCAGGGTAGGGCATGATAAGGGTAAACAGTATCATAAGAAAAAACCACAGAGTCAAGTGACTTTGGACTTAAGGTAATTGTTCATACACTGCAGCCTCTGTATTGTATTGTAGTGTTTTGTGTCTGGAAATGTAAAAATAATGGGTGAGCCACAAATGAATTGGAAAGTTTCTTTGTGAAAAGTTCTAATTGTTTAGAATTTTGTAACAGAACGTTAACATAAAGTATAAGATTAGAGCTAATAATTAGTGAAATAATAATAATAATAAATAACTATTTATTTGTAGTGCCATATGAAGTAATTTAAGAAGAAGAATGAAGGAAAACGAATATGAAAGTTCGAAAGTGGGTGAAAAATATATTATTTTTGTAAAATTGATTGTCAATTTCTTTTGAATAAGACTTCAAATTTATTTCTTAAAGAAATTTGTATTTCTGATGGAATTATTGTAAGATATGCCTTGACAAAATCACTTTGTAGTTGGAATGAATTACCGTGAAGAGTTAAAGAAACAGAATTCTTGGTTAATAAAATATAACCATCAGCTGAAGTGGGAAATTGGTTCGCTATCTCTGGACAAAGTAAGAAATTGGATGATAGAATCAACAAGCAAATATCAAATATTGCTCGCCAAAGGAAGATAAAAATCAAAAACACTGATAAGGATGTTAGAGAGAGCTGTTCTTGATTTAAATGAAATTGGATGCCAAAAACATGAAAATATAATATGTACTTTTAAATGCTTTTGGAAACATATTAAACGTTTCTGTGCTTTTAATGATGCTCAAAAATACATCTATTGGTTTCAAAAAAATAAAAATGTGACCCTTAATTTTACTACAGTAAGAAATTCCCAACGATCACAAATGAAGATACTTTCAGATGAGAGTAACATTGTCAAAAACCACATGATGGCAATTCCTCAACCATGGGAAGACCCTTTGAACAACAGCAAAAAATTAACAATAAGCAGAATAAGGATCAAAAAATAAGATTGTGTTTTTCACTTTATTTATTTTCTGTATGTTAGATTCAGTAAATCTTCTTCTTCTTCTTCTGCTTCTTCTCCCACTTAAGTGGGGTCACTGTTTGTAATGAGTCTCCTCCACACCTTCCTGTCTTGGGCTGTCACCACATCCAAGTTCTTCATCTTCAAGTCCTCTTCTACCAGCTCCCTCCATCTCTTCTTTGGCCGCCCACGCTTCTGCCTTCCTTGCACTTCCATCTGCATGACCCTTCTTCCCACATATTCGTCCTCCCTCCTCATCACATGACCAAACCATCTCAACCTTGCCTCCTGTATTTTCACTCCTAAGTTCGTAACTTTCACTGTTCCCCTGACATAGTCATTTCTCAGACGATCCTTTCTGGTCACACTGCACATCCACCTAAGCATTCTCATCTCTGCTACTTCCATCCTGCTGATGTTATTTTTCCTCAGGGCCACAGTTCCTATAGCATATGTCATAGCTGGCCTCACTACTGTCCTATAAATTTTGCCTTTCAGATTGATCAGCACCCTCTTATCACATAACACTCCAGCCATCTCCCTCTATTTCCTTCAACCCACTTTTATCCTGCATCCCACTTCCTTCTCAGCTCCTCCATCTTCTTCCACTGTTGAACCTAAGTATCTAGTCTCTCACCTTCCTGATGAAATTTCCTTCCAGCTCCAGATCTGTCTCCTGGCTGCCTCCACCCACTGTGCAACACATATACACTGTCTTACTTCTGCTCAGTCTCATACCTCTCTCTTCCAGTAATTTTCTCCATCTTTCCCGTTTAGTTACAGCTTCTTCTCTTGAATCTACACAGAGCAAGATGTCATCTGCATATAACATTGTCCAAGGCGCATCTTCTCTCACTTCCTCTGTTACCACCTCCATCACAATATTAAACAGAAACGGACTTAATACTGACCCTTGATGCAAGCCAACTGTTACTTGAAAACTTTCTGTCTGTCACAAACAGGTCCGAGCACTTGTCTACACATTTCTGTACATTTGTCGTATGCTTTCTCCAGATCAATAAATACCAGATGTAGCTCCCTTTGTTTCTCTCGATATTTTTCCGTCATCTGCCATAACGCAAAGATAGCATCTGTTGTTGATCTACCAGGCATGAAGCCAAATTGTTCCTTTGCAATCTCCACCTCCTTCCTCAATCTACCATCAAGAACCCTTTCTAGGATCTTCATTGTGTGGGACATCAACTTTATTCCTCTGTAATTTTTACAGTCTTGTGCATCCCATTTACCCTTGTAGATGGGAACAAGAGTACTCTCCCTCCATTGCTTGGGTATATTTTCCTGTTGGCAAACTTTCATGAACAGGTCCCACAGTAGGTCAATTCCCTCTTCCCCAGTGCCTTCCATGCCTCTACTGGAATTCTGTCGAGGCCCACTGATTTTTCATTCCTCATCCTCTTCATGGCCTCCATCACTTCCATTCTACTGATGTTCTGCACCATCCCCTCAGAAGGCTGCCCATCTCCTCTGTGAGTCCTTGCATTTTCCTCATTCAAAATCCCCTCAAAGTATATTTTCCATCTGTTTCTTATGTCCATATTCCTCCATAATACTCTTCCTTCAGCATCTTTGATCTGCCTCACATGTAAGATGTCCTTTGCTGCTTTATTTCTACATTTCGCTTGTTGGTAAATTTTTCTCTGTCCTTCCTTTGTTTCTAATTGATCATACAGATCTTGATATGCCATGGCCTTTGCCTTTGCCACAACTCTCTTGGCTTCTTGCTTTCTCTCTTTGTACACCTCTCTGTCCTCTTCCGCTTTTGACTCATCCCACTTCTGCTTTGCCTTCCTCTTAGCTGTCACTGCCACTTGTACATCATTATTCCACCACCAACCCTCCTTCTGCTCTCTAATCTTTCCAGATGTCTCACCCAGCACCTCGATAGCACAGCTCAGGATTACTTTTGAATTATGTTTCCACCAATCTTGTACACTTTCTAGTCCATCCGAAATCCTCTCTAACACCCTCTCCCTAAAACGATTCCTCACACTCTCCTCTTTTAAGCGAAACCACTTAATTGTCTTCATCCCATGGCATTCAGAAGTTCTTATCTTCGATCTTATTTTGAAGTCTGCACACAGCAGTCGGAGTTGTTGTGCTACTTGATCTGTTGGAATTACTTTACAATTTTCACAACCTTAATATGTTTTCTTCTAGTCAAAATGTAGTCAATTTGTGAGCTGTTGTTACCACTCCTAAATATTATCAAATGTTCTTCCCTCTTGTAGAAAAACGAGATCACAATTGCCAGATCAAACGCTACTGCAAAGTCCACAACCATCTCTCCCTCCTGGTTCATCATTCCCACTCCGTGGCCACCATGCAACCTTTCACAGTCTCTATTCTGTCTTCCTTTGTGCCCGTTCAAGTCTCCTCCGACAATCACCATCTCATTTTCTTCCAATTCCCTCATTTCTTCATCTAACACGTTCCAGAACTCATCTTTTTCCTCTGCTGTACAACCAACTTGCAGGGCATATACACATAATACGACCACTCACTCTTCTCCAAGACCCAATTTCATTCGCATGATCCTGTTGTTCCTTTTACCCACGTCCAGTACTTCACCCTTCATTCTGCCACACACCACAATTCCTACACCATTTCTTCCCTCGTTATTCATTCCAGAGTAGAACAATTTATATCCATCTCCCAGTTCTTTTGCCTTTCCCCCTTTCCACCTTGTCTCCTGCACACATAAAATGTCCAACGTCCTCTTCCTCATCATGTCTGCCACCTCTCTTCCCCTTCCAGTCATGCTTCCAACATTCAGTATTCCCACTCGCAACATCCTCTCCACCTGTTGGGCTTGCTTCTTTAACTGCACCCGCCCTTGATGCAGAAGCCCTTGTCCACTTCTCACACCTGTAGGGCGATGTGGCTGCGCATTGCTTAAGGGGTACACCCTAGCCCTTATATCATTTTCTCTTTGACTCATAATCATAGTTTGAGTTGGCACTGAAGTTTTCCGACCGGATGCCCTTCCTGACCTTAACCCTCGCATTTATCCGGGCTTGGGACCAGCACCTATTGAGGCTAGCTTGCCTCCTTTGGTGGCTGCATAAGACAAAATGACTTAGCAAGATAGGGAAGACTCACCCCTAGCCCTCGAATACTCTAATAGCATCAGGGGACAGAGCAAGGAGAGGAGAAAGAAGCAAAGAAAGAAGAGGAGGGACCTGTCTACAGAATAATATAACAGATATATATTACATGAAGTAAAGCATGGTCCAGCATCAGGTACCTCGGGTTTGCCATGCCCGTTCTCACTAAAGTGAGCCCTTGAGGTATGTTAGATTCAGTAAATACAGTAGTAAATAATATATTTCACTCAAATAAAATGTGTAAATAAAAAGGAACAAAAGGATGTCATTGATGTGTTATACAAATTTAAGTAAGGCCATTTTTTTCCTTGTGAAATTTCATGCCACAAACTAACCAATCTTTTTTTTTTTGAAAATCCATTCAGTGAATTAAAAGTCTTATTTGTTCATACAAGCCCTCAAATATTTCAAGAAACTGTGTCAACTCGTGGAAGCAAATGGAATCGGATATTAAATTAATAGCTAGAATTTTAATGGAGAAGATTTCACCTGAAAAGTCACCATTTTGTTATTATATCTGTAGATACCTCCAACAGACTAGAAAAACAGTCATACTGAAAGTACGACTGTTAGAATTTGGTTATGTTACAGAGAGACATTAGATATTTTAATGTAAGCCCAACACGTTACTAAAACTGTTAAAAAGATTGCTGTAGAAAAAAGGTATCATAGTGTGCAGATAATATCAAGTGAATCAACTTGCAAATATCAAATAATACTCGTCATTGGAAGACAAAAAAAACATCAACGAACTTAATAGCCTGACCCATTCTTCATTTAAATGATACAAATGATACAAATCAGACAGATGAAAACAATATGTGCATGAATTTCAAAACTTTGAAAAACCTGATGAACTTCTTGTTTGCTGTGATCATAAATATATATTTGAGTGTAAACATATTTTTTTCCTTGCAATTTTTCTTTCTTTCTTTCTGAGTCAATTTTCATTTGAAATAAGTGAATCAACTTTGTATTGGAAAGAATATCTAATATAATAATTGTGTTAAAATATATATAAATATCCCTACTCTGAATAAATGTCGGGCTGAGAGGACAAAGTCAATTGGGACTAACGTAAATGAGTTTTAGATAGTTGAACTATGTAAAAACCATAGTTCAAATTGTTTTGAAATGTCACATGGAGAAAAATCACTGTAAAATTAACAAAATTATATGCAAGCATCAGCACAAATGTTAAATCAGAAGAATAAGAAAAAAATACTGTCTTTTTCACTTTATTCAATTTCTGTATGTTAGATTCAGTAAATACAATTTGTTAATAATATTACAGTCAAATAAAAGGTAACAGAAATTAACAAAGTATATATTACACAGTTAATATTCATTTGAAATAATAAGAAATAATTATTTATTTGTTGTGCTTGCAAAAGAAGTTTCTAAAAGAAAACGCTAAAGGGGAGTTCAAAACCTTCTTGGTCTCATATCCGTTACTTAAAATTACTAATGCTAAAGAAAAAAAATAAAATTTCATTTACAGAAATAAGATAAGAGCACAAGGAATCGAAGGTAAAATTAATAGTCATATTGTTTTAAAAAATGTAAGCCTTAATTTACAACAGCAACAATTTCCCACAGGAACAAAGAGTTCCAACCTAAACACACGATTTCTCACCTAGGTGAGAAATCGTGTGTTTGGCGACCGGATAAGTGATGGAAAATAAAAAGATAAGACTTAATGAGAAATCTACAGTGATGGAAAATAAATTCATATACATTTTGTTTATTTATTAATTTTGCTCAGTTATTCTGTTAGAATATGTAGTTAAACTGAATTTTAAAAGTAAAATAGAGAAAATAATCAATCAATTTGAAAAAGAAAAAAATCATTTCACTTGTCAATCGTCCATACTCTAACAGTTCTCTGAATTCCAAACACGAAATAACACATAACCACAACAAAACGGTGCATAGACTTTCCCACCAAGCTTGGGAAAACATAGCATGAGCAACTGTGGGAAGGAATTAATACAGAGAACCAATCGGATAGTAATCTAAATTAAGTAGTCAACTGGATTTTATGGTTATTTACAGAAATATCTTTCAATTCCTATGTTTTGTGTGTTTTGTGCTGTGAATGTATCTTTGCCCCAGTAACCTATAATGAAAATACAGTCCACTGCATTTCAAATTTTGTGTTTGTGTGTTTTGTGCTGTGAATATATGTTAAAATCAGCAATTTGGAATATTCAGAAAATCTCAATAGTTCCAAGATGCCCCATTCTGGAAAGAAATGGAAGTTGATTTTTTTAAAAAAACTTAAATATAACAAGTATTTTGTAATTACAATAACTGCTGATCATATGTTTGGGTAAGCACAATTCTAATACTGGATTTTTTTTTTCCATAACGCTGCCGCCATATCTAAGAATTCTAAGAACTCTACTCTAAGAATTCCCACCCTTTAACAGGAAAGAAATACCCGAAAATGTATTGGGAAAATTAGTACACCCATCTATAGACAACCAAAGACAAAACATGACGACAATGACAGATGTGTGTCACCGTGGGAAAAGTCCAAGATATCTTATCTGAAAAAACATCACTCACAATTCCATAGGTAAACAAAACACCATGTGATATCACAGAGAGACATATGATCCCCAGAAACTTTCAAACACATAATGTCACGATTTCTTATCTCTAAATAACACCCGCAATCCTATACGCGAACCTAACACACCACATGATGTCCCTGACAGAAGGGGGAGTCCCCAGCGAAATTCCAAACTTTAGCTTATCAATATCCATCACCCATAATGCCATACGCAAACCATTACTTATCTACAACTCATAACAAATCCATGCATGGACGTCGCTTCCCCTTTCACCCTACCCCTATTTTGTTCATAGTGTCCCACCAATCACGCCACGAATCCTTATCCACTAATATATCTTCCTTTTCCATTCAAAACAATAACGTCACTTATTATACAACTAACAAATTACCTCAATTATCTTCATCTGATAACAACAAACATTCACATCACGTTTCCTTATCTTATCTTGATCTTGATCTGGTTAAAAGTGTCTCACCAATCACGACATGATTCCTTATCTCTACCATTATCCATAATTCCATATGCGAACCAAAACACAAGAACTGAAGCCATTGACACATATACCCCCAGGAAAATTCCAAACATTCCAAACCCATTACTTTACACATACAATGACGTCATCAGATTAACAACCAATTACGTCACGATTCCGTATCTTATCTTGATCTTTATCTGGTTATTAGTGGCTACTATACTACTTATGGTATTGAATAACTGGCGGCGAGTTAAAGTGCATGAAATTACTGAGACTATAGGCATTTCAAAAGAACATGTAGGATATCTTCATGAAGAATTGCATATGAAAAAAGCTTTGCACAAGAAGGGTGCCATGCTTGCTCACAGAAGATCAAAAACACACTCGCATGAAAGTCTCTGAACGGTGCTTGGAGCGTTTTAACAAGAATAAAATTGATTTTGTGCATCGATTCACCATTACACACCAGAATCCAAACAGTAGTCAAAACAGTGGACAGAAGCCGGTTGTTCAGCGCCAAAGAAGACAAAGTTGGTTCCATCAGGCAGGAAAGGTCATGGCATCGGTGTTTTGGATGCTAAAGGCATTTTGTTTATTATCTTGAAGAGGGTAAAACAATATCCGGGGAATATTTTTCCTTTCATTTACCCAGACTAAATGAAAAAATTCGTGAGAAAAGACCCGGTTTGCATCAGAAAAAAAATCATCTTTCATCAGAATAATGCACCTGCCCACAAAAGTGTTTTGACAATGGGAAAATTAAGGGATCCGCATTATGAATCGTTAGAACATCCACCCAATTCCCCAGATTTGGCTCCCTCTGAATTCTATCTCTTCCTCGCTAGTCAGCGTTTTTCTCCGAATCAAGGTGATTGCAGCTGTAGAGGAGTATTTTGCAGATCTTAATGAGAACCACTACAGGGATAGGATAATGGCGCTGGAGCATTGCTGGAATAAATGTATTAGTCTTAAGGGAGATTATGTTGAAAAATAAAAATAATTTTGAAATCATAAATTCGTTTTTTTATTGTTTGGCCGAAAACTTTTCAGACCACACTCGTATAGAACCATAATGTCTGTTTTCAGTATTTGCAACCATCTAGCATACGGTGGTTACAAATGCTGAGAACCTTTAATGTTATGATTGATATCTATTTTCTGATTTGTCTGCTCTCACGCTAAATGAATATCAGCAGGTATAGCATAGTACTAGTGAAGTTAATTAGTTTTCTTATTGAAAAGGAATGGAAGGCATTGTTTACGCTTCTAAAGCATGGTGTATTTGGGCAATTTCCCATGTATACAGCCCGTCAGTGTTCCTAATCTCTAGTTTTGTTCTGCTATTACTTGTTTGTGAATTTAATAATGTACAAAATTACCGACTACTAACCTCTGGTGATAAAAATGGGTAATATGTGGGTAATAACATGTGGGTAATATTTGCTGTTAAAAGATCCTTTAACTAAATTCTATGATTCTAATTCCATTTACGGATTTACATGCTTGTTCATAGCCGTCACTCTAATTAAGCTAACGTTTGATTTTTGCCGAAATATCAAAACAAAATACTGCGGAGTAAGGAAAATATGACAATATTTTATGTTGAATGAGCTTGCAAATATTTATTATTTAAACTGGAAAGCGAAAATGAGATAATTGCTCTTTTCGATTAACCACCCATTAAATCATGAATCTGAACTTTGCTTCCATATAGGTGAAGACATGCGGAGATCTGAGTTTCGTTTATTTTATATATTTTATATACTTGGAAGGAAGTTCAAAAACTGCATCTTCATCATCGGACAAAAACCTCAGAAGTCGTATTCATCACAGAAAATGATTATCTGAGATCTAGTGACTTCATCACCGGTTCAAGTCCTCAGAATCAGAAAAGTATAAAAAATATTGGCCATCACAGCCAAAGCTCAGAAGTAAACATCCTTATATCCTTATAAGGACTGGCTTAAAGGGGCGAAGCAAGAATGCTTTTCATCTTCCCCGTTATCTGTAGAGGACAGTGTAGGGATAAGGTTTTATTGAGCAATTAAAGCTCTGATCATGGCAGGAGGGTAACAGCAACAGCCGAGCCTCAGTTGGAACTTCATTAGCTACAGCATTGCTATCCATTACCCTCCATGAAGTAAACATCAATCTGAAAGTTGATTTACATAATTTTGGTAGGATAATTTCTAAATGGTGCATTAGTTTGCTTCAAAATGCCTAAGAAATATTTAAAAATAAATCATATACTTAATAAATTCGATATAATGATAAAGTTGCATAAGAATTTTTAATGAAATTAATGATATTTCTTAAAATAAATATAACAAAGGGATAATTATTGTGATTTTCACCACTCATTTGTCTCGTTAGGAAGAAATTCTGTATGACAAAATAAAATAAAAAATAAATAACGGAAAAGAAAAGAAAAAATAAATAAAACAAATAAAAATAAAATAAAATAAAAACATATTCAAGTTTATAATTTAAAACAAATATTGGAATATCAGCTTATAAGAGTATAGATATTCCAATATTCATTCCATGTAGCAAAATTCTGATCAGTCTGCCGATCATAATATAACAACCCCATTGTCACACAATAGCGCACTTTCGAATAATACACTCCAAGCATTTCATATCAGGCTTTCACCCAATAGATTGAGTGAATTGATCACTTATATCACCTCATGTTTCAAAAACTACCGAACGTCTTGGAAGTTGCCATGAACTTTTTCAACCTCTACTTATGTGTAGAAGAGGAGGAGAATAAAAGAAATTTGTTCACATTGGATTTGAAGACCTATAGATTATACTCGTTAGGAAATACACAAGAAGGAAGAAGTCAGAAACGACAGAAATAGAAGGAATGCAACATGAAAAATCAAGGGAAATATTTTTTGAGTTTGAGTCGAATTGTTGAAGAGCGATGATAGTCTTCATCTTGAATTTTGAGAAGAGTATGGGGGAATTACAGATCGCTGTTAGTGATCATGGAAATATTTGTAGAAAATTGAAGCGGCAAACACTGAATATTTGTGAGAGAGTGGAACAATTAACATAATTGCTTTCTTCTGCACAACAACTGTGCAGAAGGAAGCAGTATTTTATTCCAAATATGACAGCAGTATTCAATGTTTGGACGGGTTTATAATTTGATTCAGGAAGCGGTATTTATGATATATATATGACAGGAAAATGAGACGGGAGGAATTAACCCAATAAGAAAGATCTCATCTTGTTATCAAGAGACGAGATTTCATTATTGTAGTAAAAACAACGAGGTAATCAAATTATCTACTCAACAAATTAGATGAAGAGCGAACCAAATCCTGTGTTTCTTCCTACTTCAGTGACTAGTTGAAATTTAAGTAGACAGCGAGAAATAGAGAGAGAGAGAAGTATTCGTTCAAGAGTGACTTATCTGTGTATTTCAGGAAACTAAAATCAAAAATCTGTTGAAATTTGCGTATTTAAACTTTGATCTATTATTTATCATTTCTTTATACTCTTGATTTCTTTTCGTCTGTGTTTAACTTCTGAAATATAGTTATGCTTTTAGTTATCTGCAGGCAATTGCAGTATTAATATTTGTATGCCATTTTGAAATGGAATAGTCAAAAAATTACATTAAAAGAACAATCTCGGAAGTCTATCATGTTCATCTTCGGATGTTGCCTGTTCTTACTGAGGAACAGTTGCCTATCCTACAGCAGAACTTAAAAACGTCGAGTTCAAATACTATATAGACATAAGTAACTTGTCTTGCTGATTTTGTACCATGTTTACCGTTGAAGAAGGGTTTAATTTTCTTCCTTTCTTTGATATCGCACACTTGCTTCCATGCACGTTTCTAGATAAGTTTTGTTGTTGATTTTATGATATTCTTTTTATTATCATTATTTTATTTTTTAAATTCTTTTTCTCATTATATTTTTGTTTATTGTTTACAAAATAGGGATCCTATCCAGCACCCACATTAGCCTAATATATATCTTCTTTTTCTCTTCAAGGATAAGACATTTGTGAAGCCTATTCCGGCTTCACTGGCCTTTCCATCTTGCAGCTGGATAGACTTTTTACACAATCACCTAATAAATTTCTTCATTTCTCTTTCACTAAAAAATTTCTCATTGTGAAACGATTTAGCGTTTCTGATATTAGCATCCCGTAACTCATTCGCGACGTTTACCTATCGGTTGGAGTGAGCATGGTTCAAGTCCCGTCAAGATGGAAAGCTTGTATAAGGACTTTTCTATTGAAGTTGGGGGTTAGAGTTTTTCAGCCTGCCGAAGATACGAACCGGGCCAGAAAGCACACACAATTTACTTAGTAGACTAGAGAGTGGAAGGTGGAAGTATAACGATTACCATGTAGGACACCACCTTGACTAATGATAGATACAACATCTTCTCTATTGGGACTACAGCAACTACTATTCTGGCTTCACTACCGAAGCCGAAATACTGAACTACCTTCACACTGAATACTGAAGATTTTATTAATTATGATTATGAATTGAAGTTCAGTAGATAAATATTGTTTTGGCTACATCTTTTATTTCATAATAGTACATGCATAAACAAACGCTAAGTGGAACGCATTTAATGAAATGTACTTAAGAGAGCGAATGCTGGTGTTGAAGGTTCACGCTTGCTGTTGTTATCATTCAGGGAATGAGAGGTGTGATTGAAGTCTGATGAGCGGAATAACGAATTACTGACCATTTAAAACTATATATTTAGAAATTTATGTACATTTAATAATACAAATAGAACATTTATTTTACAAATAATATTCTATATTTTTCAATTTAGCTACTTGAATACAAATTCTACCCGACGGTTTTTCTTTACGAACTGGTCAATAATATCGTCATAAAAAGTTGGTTTTAACTTAATTTTCCCAAGCAACGCGCACACTTGTAAAGGCTGGCTGAAGCTCACTGGCTAGAGCTACTTTGACTGCGTATGGCCCGAGTTTAAGCAACAGGGGTAGATGACGTGGAGGGAGCGGAAATGGCTATGCGCGCGCATGAAATCACAGTGCTGAAGCGAGGACCTGGATGCTCCCACAACCGAGAAGGTGGAAGTAGAACAAGCCAAGATAGCTTGACTAGCGTAGCCCTTCGATACACAACGCAAAGCTCAATTATTGCCGCGCAAGCTTAAGACGTCTTCTGTTTACGAAAATAAAAGCCTAAATGGAATGCTTATAAATGCATGCATTTATTAACAAATAAATAGTACTTCTTTCTCAATTAATGAGCTTGTGCAACAAGCATAGCAAGCATGGAGAATTCGCCACTGGTACTTAAAAATATCCAGACACTTTAGTGATACCGGCAGATAATTAAAATGTTTGAATGTAGCTAATGTGCTATTGAAATACCTTTCTCAAAAGAGATTAGTGACAGACATGGAAAGAAAATGATGACCAACTAAGGAAAAACAGCTGTTACTTCTCACCAACTAAGAGAAAATAATTAGTTTCAGTGAGGTAAACACTCTAGCTGATGTTAATTACTTAAACGACAGAGGGTGGGGAAAATATCAGAACAGATTTTTTTTCTTTTGATAAGAACGCAGGAAAATACAGTAATTAGCGAAGTGCGCTTTATATATATATATATATATATACAGAGTACGGCCGATGAGGACTTGATAGAAAAACAATTAAAACTTGCTTTTTTTATATTAAACTCACCTCCCTCTTTTAAATAAAAATTTCCAAAATCCCAAAGAAACAGCTGCGGTGGTTTAACTTCATTCAGCCAAGGTATGTTATTGATTCTTTCTATGACATACCAAACACGTATACGTGGTTGATACGAGTGAGAGTTTCTTACAATATATGAACTATGTAGGATTTACTAAATTGATTAAAATTACTTATATTATTAACTGAAAAATTAACATCAATTTGCAGCTCTTACAGCTTCTGTGATCAATATCATATAAATGAATATCTGCAAAAAGCGGCCAAAAGCCAATTCAGCTACATATGATCCTGGGAATTTTGCACTTTTATGCTTTTATGAAAAAAAAAAAGAGCCATTCTTGATACTTCTTAATCCCATGATGTATCAAAGTAGTATATTCTGCCTTGTGCAGACTAACCTCATTGCGATGAGCAAAAAACATTCAGTCCACTAGAGAAGAAATGTTATACAAGAATTTCTGGTGGTGATCAGCAGCACTCACATTAATATGTGAGTGCTGCTGATCACCACCAGAAATGAAAGTAAAAAGTCAGAATGAAACTTCCGACAAGTTTCATTCCGAAATTTATCGGAAGTTTCCATCTACTTCGTTTTGGGAATAAAAATAGCATAGATTTTTTAAAATATTTTATATGGATATTATTTCTGGGAAAACTCCCATGTTACTCCTCTTAACAAACTATTATATTTACGGCTATTTTGCCTGCATCTGTTTAGGAGTGCCCCTGTTTAAATGTCATTAGCTTTTTACTCACGGATTCTTAGGGCATTGTAGATGTATATTTACTAATAAATATATGTAGCATAAAGGAAGAGAAATTTACACATACCTTTTTTCTGGGTGTTGTGGCTTTTCTTCTTTCTGCGATGTGCAAACTACTGTGTGTGTGTGGGGGGGTAGGCAATGTGGGAGAATTAAAATAGAAATGGAAAAAACCAGAGTTTTTTTTAATAATATATAAATACATATATATTATATTATTAGGGATAGGCGGAGCGTTTTTTTATATTTATATAGGGTGGGAAAAGGTGAAAGGGGTTGAAAACAGCAACTAATTTTTAGAGGAGGGGGTTCAGCTGCTGTTTTCAACCCCTTTCATCCCTTCCCACCCTATATAAATATAAAAAACGCTCCGCCCATCCCTAATAATATAACATATATGTATATATATATTATTATTGAAAAAACTCTGTTTTTTTCCATTTCTCTTTTAATTCTCCCACATTGTCTACCCCCCCCCCACACACACACACAGTAGTTTACACATCGCAAAAAGAAGAAAAGCCACAACACCCAGTAAAAGGTATGTGTAAATTTCTCTTCCTTTATGCTACATATATTTATTGGTAAATATATGTAGCATAAAGAAATAAAGAACCCTAGGAATCCGTGAGTAAAAAGTCAATGACATTTAAACAGGGTCACTCCTAAACAGAAGCAGGCAAAATAGTCGTAAATATAACATTTTATATGGTTTGTTTTCTTAACGTGTGTACTGGGAAAGAATATTTTCGAATGTCACGCATTGCTTGGACAGTAGAGAAAGATTATTTGAAGACCATAACGACGAAATTGAATCTTGTGAAAAACTTGGTCATCTTAACATCTAGTGGTAGAACTTCTTCCATAGAATTTCTTTTTAGAGACACACTAAAACTTAAAAAAATATTAATATATTGTTGGTAAAAAAAGAAGTGCTAAAATCGCAGCATTGCCACACAGATTTCAGCACCCTAACTGTTCATTATTTAGTATGAATAACAAAAACATCCATTCCTATGGTATGTTTCGAATCCGCAGTCACTTAGCTGGAGAGCGGATACGCTAACCATTCGGTCAACCAGACTGGCAACAATGTTCTTAAGCGGTGTTATTTGGCTTTCTCGAGCGTTAATATGAACTTCAACATGTGTTGGCCACCAAACTATTCAATTGTAACCTTCTAGAATGTTTATGGAATATGTGGAATTACTGTAAGACAACCTGAATTTTAGACACCACCATCTGTGTGATAGTGTTACTATCATTGGAGCAGTCACACTCTCTGGAGGTCTAAAGAGGTAAGTTGATTTCTGGTACCTGGAAATTGTGGACTAAAGTTAGTCCTTAGTGGTTAGTTAGCTAGAGTAATAGAAAGAGTGAATTCTTTAATTATGTTTGATTTTGGAGTTCCAGTTAGAGTTTGAGAAATATTCATTTTATCTACTAATGAAATAAAATGTTGATTCAGCTAAATTTTGGACGCTATAGTGTTCACAGAGATAACACAATAGCTTCAATATTTTTAATGCTTTTCTAACAAGAGCCTTTTTGTTTCTGAAAATGTTAGACAAATACTTCGTACCATATGTAATTTTGAATTATTTGTTTTCTCTCTGAACCTATTGTTTCCAGCACCTATAACCGAGAGTCGTAATAGGACGCCTCTCTTTACGACGACCCACTTATACGACGCTTTTCAAATTTAATCAATGCTCATTTATATGACACTGCATTCGCTCATACGAAGGATTTCAATTATAACGAAGTCTATTTATACGATGTTGCATACGCTCATTTGACGGTTTTATCAACATATCGCTGTAAATCAACCGATGCGCAGCATTTTTGAACTGTGTATTTCCGACGTCGTTGCTCGCTATATATGTGTTCTGGTATTTCGCTGTGAATTATAACCTCTTTACAATATTGTTGTTAATAATGACAGATAAAAATCAAAACAAACTTAGCGTTGCGTCTCATAAAGAGAATAAGATCTGTAAACTTATTACAGTAGATATCAAGATTAAAATGAATAAATTTAGTGACAGTAGTGTATCGACTTGACAAACGTAATTTGGTCTGCTGCTAAATTTCAAACTCCAGTTTAAATTCTTAGTGAAGTGCAAAGCGATACACTAATTCATTCGTAAACGTGACAATCTTATTGTGCCAAAGTGAAAAAACTTAATCGAATAAATTGATGACCGAACTGGTTGGTGTGTTCCCTTCAACGAAGCTATTCAGAATAGCTTTTTCGTTTGCCAAAAATTTATTCCAATTTTTTTCGTTTGATTATCTGACGTAAATAAATGCCTCATTTGCGTACATACATGACTGCTTTAAAACCAATATACGCATCTACAAGTGGGAGAAAAAAAAAAAAAAGTGATCCGTAACATATAGTGTGACAGAGTATGCTTGCACTAAAATTTCCAAACATAGAAGCTAAAAATTTAAGCGCCCTAACTGTTAATTATTTTGTTAATGAACATTTAAGAACATTTAAAAACTATGCACAGACTAGTCTGTGCATGGTTGTTAAATGGAGTTCTGTTAGAGCTGCTGTGAGTGATAACTCTAATCTTCCCGACGAAGTGAGGTTTCAACATATTTCGCGGTACGTTGATCCTCCTAGTGTTTTCGCTATTAGAAAACTCACAATAAAAGAGATGAAGGAACGTTACAAAATATTCCATGCATAGATGACTTTTTGCCCGATTAGCAAGCCACTAAACTACTTTTGGGGAGTCTCGCTCCATTTCCTAGGACATTTTATATTTGGGAGAAAAAAAACATGCCTAGAGATTTAAAAGAAGCAAAATTAATACGGTATTTAA
The DNA here is from genome assembly GCF_054136105.1 of Typopeltis vanoorti. Lineage (NCBI taxonomy): Eukaryota > Metazoa > Arthropoda > Arachnida > Uropygi > Thelyphonidae > Typopeltis > Typopeltis vanoorti. The sequence goes on along the minus strand of NC_143552.1, from coordinate 148,096,062 downwards.
TACGGAACTGAAGAACGAAAATATCTTTAAGCATATTTTCATGAAAATTCTACTTGAAGAAAAGGGAGACATCGTCAAGAATCTATTAAATTTTATCTGGTTTTCTATCGTTCCCACCACTTTTTGGAACGTCTAGATTTATTCCTTTATTTATGAAACTTTCGGACTCTTCAGCAAATCAGTATGAATATGAAACTGCCATAGCAAATATATCTCTGCAAGTAACTTTGAAAATTTAATTCTACGATGAAACAAGAATGTGTATTAAAGGAATAGAATTTTGTTGTTGTTGTTAGCACGTTAGCAAACTAGGTCTCATTTTTACCGAACAGTTTCCCTTTCAGATATGAGTTAAGTACATTTAGTTGAAAAAAAAAAAGAAAGTCAGAAATTTAATTAAATAAATGGTTTAAAATATTTTTGATTTTACAGTTTGCTGCTATTTTCACATTAATAATTTTATTGAGCTGAGAGTAATGTTTTTATTGAAAAAGGGTTGACGGATAGCATCTAGTACAAACTATATCGACCAACATATCTCTGTTGCTATTTGAAATTATTCTCATTTGGACAATTACCAATGGAATATAACTGCACTTGATGAAAATAAAAATCATTACAGATTTTTAGTAGTACTGTAGGTGGATTACTGTACGAGAATGAAATCAAGAATATCAAAATCGATATCCGACTGTCGAGAGCAGTTTACCCAAGATTCATCTATAACAGCACTAGCATCTATAACTTCCATATATGGTCATATATTGACATTCGGCCATGATGACGTCATACTTCGCTTGTCTTTTGAAATTGCCATATATGGCAATTCTTAGAATTCTTCACTATTCTTGGAATTAGACTTATTAACTAGACATGAGTTAACAGCGTTAAATGATGATGTCATGCGCTACATTATTTTAACAAAGGTTCATGTTTAATTTATTATAAATATAAGATTACTACAGACAAAATTGACATTTCTTTAAGTGCAATGTCCTTAGAAAAATATGTAAAAGCGAACATGATAAGTTACATTGTTACATATCATGAGAAATTTTACACCATATTATGTTTCTACGGTTTTGCACAATACAACGCTAAAGCTATTGCTTTTTTATTGTTTTCTCACTACGACATGACTCTTCCATCCTTTCTGCTATCTATATAGCCAATACAGAATTTTTAAAGTCACTTCAGGTCTCCAATAAATAGAGTGATGGTCTTAGTGGACGATCAAATTCGTCTCCACGTAAAGAACCCACAGAAATCTATGCTAACCATGGGATTGGAGCCTGCAGCCAGATGGTTGCAGATAAAAATTCTGCTCAAACATACCATGTAGGCCAACATAATCAAGATTTCCTGTTATTGCATTTCCTAAATCGCTAATTATTTGCTCTTACTTTGGCATGTACCTTCATTTGCTTTAACTCTTCTAAATCCTCCTAAGAGCGTACCCTTCATTTAGTAGCATTTAGCCACGTGACACCAGTAGCACAGAAAAGCCAAGATTTACCTGAGTGACTTTTCCTGACACTTTTATAAAACTAGGACTCACCACAACTTTTTTAGAGGCAATGCAAATATATAGTTAATACAGCGAACTAATGTTTAAAATGCGTTGGTGTTATGAAAGGCATATTTCAAAGTCTGTTTTTTTTTTAACTTATTTTGTAGCTTCCCTTGTCGTTGTCATTACTTTTGCAGCTACTCCTAATTTTTATTAGGATGGAACCAATAACTGTACATCAGTAGACTGCGTAGGGAGTATTATAATTGTTAGTCAATTATCATATAAATTTTTATTTACAGCTTTACGATTCAAGAGCAAAGTGAATCACAGATTTTATCCTATAAGGAGCATAGACACGACTTCTCTTCTGTCTAAGTATGAAATGAGTCCAGTAGCATTTTTGAAGATGCCTGCTTTGCTGTATCTCCTAAGAAAGAAGGGATGTTATCTCAGTAAATAGTTTATCTACTACGGAAGGAAAACGCCGATTTATTGAGAAATGAAGCTTCTATATCCATATGAGATCGGCTAACTACTTTTAACTGAAAGCCTTAATAAATGTTTTTCGATAGCAGCATTCGAATCAAGGTCTTTCCAACCACAGCAATCGTTAATGATTGGTCTGTAAAGGCTGTCATAACTATATTCAATGCAAACACTAATAAGTTTTGATTATTTTATGGAAAAAAAGAAATAATGAAAGAAATGTGAAGAAACTTTAAAGCAACTATTTTCTGCAACCAAGACATTTGTATAATCGAGTATACTAATACGTTTTTCGAAAATAAAAAAAAAATATTCCAAGAATTTGATGTTGTGAAAAAGCACATTTCAAAGACTGTTTTTTGGAATTTATTTTGTAGCTTTGCTGTTGTTGTTGTTGTTGTTGTTGTTGATGATGTATCTTTAGTATCTAATCCTGCTTCGCTTATTCAGTTGAATGCATGTTCGGGAATTCACTTATAGGCTTGTAAAAATTACGTTGCTACTGAAGGGTAAAAGAAACTTCCTTATAGAAGTTTCTTTTACCCTTCAATAGGAACGTATTTTTTTTTCAGTTATTTCTGTCCTAGTGATAGGTAGTTGTTTCCGGTTTCCTAAAAGAAATAGTATTGCTAGAACATTTTCGACTTAAACATAGCCGAAGAAGAAGAAGAAAAGGAGGCATCGATATCTTCAATCATATAAACACTAAAACGTTTTTATCCAAAAGAAAATGCACAAAAAGAAGAAGAAAATAAATAAAAAAAGAAAATGTGTAGCAACAAAGGATTACGGAATAACATCGCTTTACTTCGAAAACTACTTTAGATCAGAAAAATAACTGAAATCAAAGATAACGGTGGAAAAAAATAAGGGTCCAAATACCAGTGGACCTAAGCTGAAAGTACTTAGACTATTTCACTTTGCTAGAGATTATAGCTAAAGAAAAGAAAAAATCTTACTCCTTTAGATTTTTTGTGATCGAGATTTCTTAGAGCTGGTTTCACCAGATGTAGTCAGTAATCCATGAAATACTTTTCTTGTTTCATTTGGTTAAATTTAGTAAACTACACAAAGTTTTCAAATAAACATAATTAAAATAAAATAAATATCTCTAGCAAACAAGCTCTTCATTTTCTTCGCACACCAGTACAATTTTATTTCACTTGTACAGCGTTCAACATGAACTCTAAAAGTATCTGAAATCGGTAATTTTTATTGATGAAATTTAATGCCTTCATTGGATGTATTTGTTTGATCAAAAGTTATACCATAATTGCCAAAAATACGATTTCGAAACATATGAATATGTAATATTATTAGAAATTTTAATAATAACTAATCGAATGTTGCAGTGATGACATACAAAATATTTAGTTTTCAAGAAGTTTAAAGTTTTTACACAGGACTCATGAATACGTCCTCATGTTTCCATGAGGACATATTCAAACAGAGGAATATTGTTGTCAATGAGCATTGTGACATGAAATTACAAATTATGAAAGATATAATTATCACGTTTGAACTATTTGATTTGTCTGATTTTTTTAAATTTTAAAGGTGATTTTTATTTTGAATTTTTTTGTAACTACCTTAAATAGTATTTATTTAGTATTGCATTTATAATTTTTTTTGTTTGAATTTTTAATTCTAAAGGTGATTTTTATTATGAATTTTTGTAGCTACCTTAAATAGTATTTATTTAATATTGCATTTACGTTTTTTTTAAAATTTTTGTTCATAAAACAGACCTTTGGAATAGAACATGTAAATAAGCGATAGTACATCTGTATTAAGTTTAGTTTCGTTAATTATTCTATTTTCTGTAGAAAGTTTAAAAAATCGTATTCTAAGTGAAGTACTCGGTTCTGGTAGTTAGACAGAGGTGTGAAAACAAATTAAGAAAAAAAAATCGAAAGTCTTTGTTGATATGTTTTATTTGATACGTTAAAGTGTCAAACACATTTCACAATGCACAAATGAAAGATGAAATATCTAAATGTGATTTTTTCCCCCCAAGCTATTATTGTCGTGCCATGTGATAAATTGTTGGGCGGGCAGTTCAGAAATAGCCAATTTACTTCTTGAGACTTGCCTATGAAGGCTAAATGATATGGCAAATTATGCACGTTACAATCGCAAAGAAGCACGTATATGAAGGCAATGGGAGGCACATCGGCTACGGTCCGATGAGCTTCTGTTTGCAGTATTTTCATTCATGAGAAAGTCCGGCCATATACCATCGTCCTCACATCGGCTACAAGAACGATGTGATATTTGCTGTTCCGAAGGAACATGTTAGATACCCGTCCAGGATATGAGGAATCTTTATGAGACCTTTTCAAAGATTTTCATTCTACAATCATTCAAATCCCAGAATCTGATAAGCGTATATCTTAGTAAATTTTATCGCATATCGCAAAAAAAAAAAAAAGAAAGAAAGAAAGAAAGTAACTTGCGAAACTCTGTTGCGTAAGGAAGTTAAACAGAGCAAAATAATCTTGAGGATGAAATTTGGATTGAGTTCTCGCATTCAATAGGGTCCTTTAAGTCTATTGTGGGTTCTCATCAACCCGTTATTAGCAAAACAAGTTAGCAAAAGCAATGTTATGTGTAGTTAGCAAAATATTGAACAGTAAATCACTTATTAATTAATTGTTATTCAATATAATATTATTACTAGTTAGCTAATTATTAACTAACTATTTTATCTTGTTTGCAGATGACAAGAATACTAACGCACACACATGTACAAGGATGTGCATCCACATAACTTTTATCTGTCAAAATTCTTAAAAACAAAATTAACCACGCAGTAAAGAAAGCTTTGTTAATGAATAAATCCGATTCCTGTTGTCATGACGTTATGTCATTATTCTTAAACAGAAAGGTAAATTCTAAATAAAATATCCTGAATAAATGAACTCTTTGTTAGTGTTATAATGTATTACAATATCCTTATAGTCCTTATAAGGACTGGCTTAACACGTTCATTGCCAATCACGCGATGTCGCGCGATGCGAGTTCTCACCAAACGGCCGATCACGCGCTATCGCGTGGACGTCGCTAACTAAATAAAAAAATAAAAAAATTTGACCACCACACGAAATTCCAATTTTCAGCTTGGCAATGAACGATATCGCGCGATCACGCGATGCGAGTTCTCACCAAACGGCCGATCACGCGCTATCGCGTGTACGTCGCTAACTAAATAAAAAAATAAAAAAAATTTGGCCACCACACGAAATTCCAATTTTCAGCTTGGCAATGAAAGTGTTAAAGGGGCGAAGCAAGAATGCTTTTCATCTTCCCCGTTATCTGTAGAGTACAGTGTAGGGATAAGGTGTTATTGAGCTATTAAAGCTCTGATCATGGCAAGAGGGTAACAGCAATAGCCGAGCCTCAGTTAGAACTTCATTGGCTACAGCAATGCCATCCATTACCCTACAAAGGTATGAATTACCGCATCTCACGGTCGATTCTCACACCTGCTCTGTATTACAATATGCTTTCTTGTCTCGTACAATATACCAATCAATATGGGATTCTGGTTGGTTAGTAGATTACATCATTACATATATATTAAGCCTCCCACTTATATTAAACGCATTAAAAACAGAAATATCATATTTTAAAAACAACATCTTTCGTATTTTTTTTTCTCTTTTTTTTTTCTTTTGTACATTATATCCAATCTCGCGCAGCCAAAGATTGTGCCAAGGAAATTTAATCTCACCCATCCAATCAATAATTTCCTTCAAGCAACTTAGCCACTATAGTTTAATTCAAAACTATCCACGTGTTCAGTTTGATATTTTATTCTGGCTGCAATTACTCATTGCAGGCAATGTTATCTCATATTAAGGAAAGGTCAAAATAAGTATACTACGATAAAAGCAGAGATGTTTGGTTTATATACATATTATATATTCGAATGATTTTATCGAAATTCCTCCTCTTTGCGTTTTTTAAATCAAACTATTTTTTAAAGTTTCAGATTATTTCAAGACGCCATTTCATAATTGATATAATTCAATTAAAACTGGAGTAACAATGAATGGAAATCAAAATATAGGTGAGATGTGGTGATTAATACCCTTGAAGGATTCTTGCTTCGCCCTTCTTGCTTCGCCCCTTTAAGCCAGTCCTTATAAGGATAAGGATAAGGAAATCATGATCCCAAAATCATTTTTTCATAAGTAAACAATAGCGTGCTTACACATTAAGTTTTACGTCGATTACTATGTACTGTATTTGTATTGCCAGAATAGTCTTGAGCTCGTTGAAACTACAGCTCAAATCATTTGTCACACTAATAACTTTGCTGATATCCTTATATATTACGTTGTTTTACTACACAACGTAATTAGCTGTTCAAACACTTCTTATCGATTACCAGCTAAAATAAACAGGACGAAAAGGATAAACTAAGTTTGTATTATGCCATAAATTCTCCAGAAGAATTATTATGGTATCCTCTATTTGCCTGGTGCAGTAGCTCGTTACTCATAACATTCGATCTTCATTTATTTGCACTGCGTGCGCGCGCGTGCGCGCGTGTGTGTGTGTGTTTTCTTTCCTAGACATATACCTAGATTATTTTTATCATTATTATTATTATTATTATAGCTCTCTAGGGAGTCAAGAACAAATCATATTATATCGTGATACATTGGGTGAGTATGATTCGAAACCTTTGGGTGAAATCAGGCAGCTCGAATCTCATCTAAAACTATGAGGACTTTTGTATGGACTTATTAAACAACAATGCGTCTAAATGTCAGTATTCAGAATCTGAATGTCTTCTGACCTGAAGAAGAAGAAATATTCATAAAATATTTCTACTTATTCAGTTGAAATATGCTTTATTCATAGCTAGACCTAACTAGGTTTGGAATATAAACCGGCAGTATACAGTACAATACACAGGAAGTTTATTCATGCAAACATACGAGTACAATAATTTTCCACATTCTCAATCTCGCTACTATGTCGTAATGTCGAAATCACAACTAAAGTTTGAAGTTTAACTATAGATATGAAACTTTAGTGGTTGTTTCGACATTACGAGGTCGAACCCTCAGTCTCATAACGACGAAGAACAATTAATCTAAGAATTACGTTTCCTTGCTAATATATTCCGAAAGCATGGCTGTGATAAAGGAACTATTACTCGACTTCTATTTAGTTCACAAAGACGCTAAGGGCTAAAATCAGCTATCGATCTTTTTAGTTCAGAATCTGTTTCTTAGTGTAACCAGGGCTGACTTAAAATGGAAAGCAGGCGATGCGTTGCATCGAGGCTCCTTCTTCAAGGAGCGCTGAAGTGAGTAGAAAAAATAAAATGAAAACAGGTTTCAATATTAGTGTTTATTAAATGTGGATATTCAGTAAATATATTGTAATAAATACTGCGACTTTTAATAACATTTAGCAAAAATTACAATTTGTTTTTCGCTATGTGGGATATAGAGCTGGCGGAAGCACAACGAGCGGTCGTTGGGCCGGAGCATCGTGTTACAGGGGGGCGCATTGCATTACACTACCGACTTCCTTTTTTACATGCAGAGTGCATTCGCCAGTTAGGATGTGAGGCGCGCATCTGCAGTACCGTCGACAGGGTGTAGCATAGAGGCAACCTGCCTCACAGCGCGGCTTAATAGGAGCGCTCGTTCAGCCATATTACGGTAGGCGCCGTCGCTATGCTAACAATTCGTAGCAAGTGCGAAAGAAGTTTTTCCAAACTTAAACTGATTAAAAATTATTTGTGAACAGCAATGACCCAAGAAAGATTGGTTGGTCTAGCAACTATATCGATAGAGGCGGACATAACTTATAATTTACATTTAGAAGAGCTTATAAACAGTGTTATTGTGCGATATTCAGTAGAGCAAACATTTAATTAATATATTATGCAATCGTTTTGAATTAAGGTTTCTCTTGTAATAAAAACAAAATAGCAATTGGAGATTTTCTTATATTATTAAAACTTATAATCCATCAGGGGCAATATTTAATTGTTTGCCCCAGGGCGCAATCTAATCTGGCGACGATCCTGCGCATGTGTATCCGGCTTAACCTCTATTACGAAATCACATTTGGGCATTTTTTGCGGAACAGACCTCACGCGTTGTTTGCAAATCATCGAACTGCCGATTGCTAAGCACACACGGTGAATGTGTAATTAGTTCACACTGAAATTCAAATTTAACCTAAGCCTTCACATAGTGAAATATTTATGCACTTCTTTAAGTATTTATTTTCATTTTTTTTTATGTCTTACCAAATTTTTTGTTCAATAGATTTTTTACTTCAGAATAACTTTGGGTATAATGGAGACGAAAAAAATTATCAAGAGCTGCAAATAAAAAAAGAAAAGCGGCAAAAGAACTTGAGAAAGAGAAAAGGCAGCAAAGTAAATTTCTTAAAAATTCTGAAGGTTTATCCACGTAAATTTAGATATTAATAATTTACGGAGCAAAAGATAAGATAATGGGGCGAACATGGGAGGTAAACACAATGGCGTTCAGAGACACATATCGAATATTAACCCTAAAGCCCTCTTTGTCCCCTTCACAGCACACAAATTCAATTTAGTGATCACTGATGCTGTTAAACTTAATACTCAAAAAGTAAGTTTTTTTTTTTTTTGCAATATACAAGAAATATATAATTACTTTAGTGCTTTGACTAATGATGGGATTTACTGAAAAAGTACACGTTGCACTTAAAACTTTATCAGATACTAGATGGGCAGCAAGGATTGACGCTCTTTTCTCTTAGATGTAATATGAAAGATGTTTTAGATTCTGTTGTGGAAATTTATGATAATATTAAAATTGACAATAGTACAAAATATGAAGCAAAAGCATCAACGTTGAAAATTAAAGATTATAGATTTTTGTGTTCTCTTATAATCTGGTATAAATTCTGTGGAGGATCAATGTAATGAGTAAAATTCTTGAGAATCCAAACACAAATTTAAGTGAATCTATAAACGCGTTAAATAATGTAATCGAGTTTACTAAAGAATTTAGATCGGATGAAAATTTAATGTTATACTTGAATCGGCAAAAGAGTTAGCATTGTAGAAATTTATCCTGAGTTCAAAAGCAGTACAGTACGCAGACGTAAGAAGAGATTGTTCTGTTAGGAATGTTCGGACGAAGCGCCAGTTGATCCGCAATATAACTTGAAAATTGCAATTTTTTCTTCCAGTTATGGACACTATTATTAATTCTTTGACCGAAAGGTTTGATCTCTTGACAAGTCACTTTAACTTATTTCAGTTGTTATCCAGTTTTTAATGGATGAGGACACTTTAAGAAACCACTGCGATGATTTACAAGTTGTGCTGACTGTGAACAAAGGGATATTTGTGCCTCCTAATTATATAATGAAATACAAATTCTAAAATATATCATACAGGATCGTATATAGGCGAATGATTTAGACGAGCGATGATTTTCAAGACTCAAACTAATTTAAAAATATCTACGTTCTAATATTTCATAGGAAAGACTAGTTGGACTTTCAATGATAGCAACAGAAGGTGATGTCTACGAGAAACTAGAAAGAAGTAAAATTTTGGATGAATTTGCTTCCATAAAATCAAGAAAAGTAAAGTTTTAAATCATTTAATTTTTTCATACATTTCTTTTTCCATAAAAAATTAAAAAGAGCCTGTGTAGCTCAGTGGATGTGGCGTTTTCTCGGTATAAATACACGGATCAATCACGTTTAAGAACTTACGATAATAAAATTTAATATAAAAACATAAGATAATAAAATTTAAGAGAAAATGTTCTACTTTAGAAATTAGCATCTAAAATTAGAAAAGGGAAAAATAAAATTAAAGTGGAGGAGTCGAGGACTGTGGCGTTTACACACCACGGCGGTTGGCTGCACGAAGGAAGACTTGGTTTCGAGTCTGGTCGGCGACTAGAGGAAATTTTTCTAAGTCTTTTTTCGACCGGTTCCCGAGTTAGTCGATCTCTGGCAAGGGCAAGAGGGTTTTTCCTCCCGGAAACTCGGTTTTTTTTTGTCCTGTAAACTCAAGAAAATCGACCGTAGAACCCACATTATTTCAGACATTAAATATATTGTGTTAGGGTTAGGGACCACGAGATGGCTGCACATTTGAGCCGTCTCTCTTCACTGTGTACCGCTTAATTAGTGATAGCCTTGAGCCATCTACCTCTGATTGGTATACCAGTGGAGATTGAACTGCCCATTCACTCTCCAAAAGTTAGATAGGGCTAAATGGCCTCGCCTACTCCCCGTATACGGGAATAAAAAGGCGTTAGCGGATTTTTTTTTAAATTAAATGATTCTTGTCAATGTGCAATTTTTCTAGTTTGTACATCTCTAGTTATAAGAGCTCATAGCCAGTAATCGGCAACTTATGCGTTTGTAATTCTAGTTAAAAATGTTACATAAAAATGAATGTGTTTTGAGTTTTTAACCTTTAAATTTTAAGTACATTAAAAAAAAGTAAGGAACGCTCAACGCTAGGACCCCTAGAGCCAGCACTAAGTGCAACAGATCTGCCTTAGTTTTGCACAAAGTGTGCCAGACCAAATTGGATTATCTGGCATAAGTTGTGCCAGAAAAGGTGAACTTTATGCTTCAGGCCATTAACACTGCAGTTCAGAATTCTCTGCAAATAATGTGAAGAGAATAATATATCTGCTTTTTATATTATTCGTGTCATTTCTAATTTCTTTTCCACCATTTTGCCATTTAATATGTATTTTATATCATGTTGACAGCTTGTGTTTTGATATATTCAGATATTTAATATTTAATATTAAATTTAATAAAATATTTATTTAATATTTAGTAAAACAGAATAGAAGAAATCTGTCTGTCTCATATACTCTCAATTACAACCAATTCAGCGAAAATTCGTAGCAATTTGAAAATCAAAACTCACATCCTCACCTCTAACCGAAGTGAAATATTTCAGTTAGAGGTTAGGATGTACAGGTGAACTTTTCATCTGTACATTGCCTTATTACTTTTTTCTGCAAACAGAGAAAAGTAATAAGGCAATGTACAGATGAAAAGTTCAGAGTATATGAGTAGTATACCGGTCATTTCTGACAAGATCAACATCAAGATAAGATAAGGAATCGTGACGTGATTTGTTGTTGAGATGATGACATCATTGTGTGTGTGACATCATGAGTTTGGAATGTTAGGAAGGAATTTTTCTGGGGACCATCTGTGTGTGTGATGTAGCATTGTTTGTTTTGTTCATGTATAGAATTATGGGTGATGCTTAGAGATAAGGATTCGTGTGGTGATTAGTGGGACACTTTGAACAAGATGAAGATAAGATAAGGAATCGTGTTGTTGATTGTTTGTTATCAGATGTAGAAAAGTGACATCATTTGTTAGTTGTAAATAAGTGACGTAATTTGTTAGTTGTAAATAATGACGTTATTGTTTTGAATGGAAAATGGAGATATATTAGTGAATAAGGATTCGTGTCGTCATTGGTGAAACACTTCAGACAAGATCAAGATCAACATGAGATAAGGAATCGTGACGTGTATGTGTTGTTTCCAGATAAAGATAAGTGATGTAATTTGTTAGTTGTAAATAAGTGATGTAATTGTTATTTGTAAAAAAGTGACGTTATTGTTTTGAATTGAAAGGAAGATATTAGTAGATAAGGATTCGTGTCGTGATTGGTAGAATACTATGAACAAAATAGGAGTAGGGTGAATGGCGCAAGTGATGTCATTGTCTTGGATGTGTATTCTTATGAGTTGTAGATAAGTAGATGGTTTGCATATGGCATTATAGGTGATGGGTAGTGAATAAGATAAATTTTTGTATATTTGGAATTTCGCTGGGGGCCCCCTTCTGTCAGGGACATCACGTGGTGTGTTGGGTTCGCGTATAACATTGTGGGTGTTATTTAGAGATAAGGAATCATCACGTATGTGTTTGGAAATTTCTGGGGAAGATGTCTCTCTGTGATATCACATGATGTTTTGGTTTGACTATGGAATTGTGGACGATGTTTTTGAGATAAGACACCTTGAAATTTTTTCAGGGTTACACACATCCATCAATGTCGTCATGCTTGTCTTTGGTTGTCTATAGATGGCTTTACTAATTTTCCAATACATTTTGGGGTATTTCTTTCCTGGTAAAGGGTTGGAATTCTTAGAGTAGAGTAGTGATGGCGGCAGTGTTTAGGCTTTTCTGAATAATTTAATTATATGTTGGTGTCCCTCAATCACACACTTTTTTTCCATACCTCATACATATTTTATTCTTTATTCATATTCGAATTCATATTTTATTCATATTTCATTCGAATATTTCGATCTGTCTACATTTAAGAATTTAAAGTTTAATAAATAAATAAATTGTGTGTGAATTCACTGTGATTTCAAAGTGATCTTACTTAAATATGCATAACACATTAACTAAACCGTTTATTCATTTAAGTTTACACATTTTATTTCATAGATATTATTTACTATGTAATATGCAGAAATAGGAATTTACAGATATCACGAATGCATGTGGTGTTTTTCTTGTCGTAACATTTCTTTGATGAGACATGTGCTATTGGGTGATTTTGATAATGCTTCCCATATAAGAATAGACAGTTCAAAATACATAAGTATAAATAGTACTGCTATCATAACAAACATCTGCCACCTTTGCGATGGTTCTTGATTTTCACCTGCAGAGAAAAAAAAATTGTTAGTGATGGAAAAGTTAGCAGATTACTGTAATCCTAATACAGTTGTTGGTTTTGGAAGTATCAAAGCTTTACAGAAACATACAAATTTGCCACATGAAACTATGAAAAGGTGGTTAGCAACGCAGCCTACTATATGAGACATGAACCCATTAGAAGAAAGTTTAAACGCAATCAAATCGAAGTCCGACACTTTTACACACTTTTGATTGTGATTTTGCATGTCATCCCATGCAAAAGAGAATGGGAGGGGGGTGTTTCCTTTTTGTATGCATTGATTTTTTTCCCGATTTTCGTGGGTTCGAACACTGAAAAAGAAATCAGCAGAAGCTGTTGTTAATGCTTTCGCGTCTATTTTTAAAGAAGTGCCATGTTACATAAACACTCATTAAGGAAAAGAGTTTTGCAACAAGAACGTTCGTGCATTGTATAAGAACCATAATATTCATTTCTACGCGACCAGAAGCGAAATGAAAGCACCCATTGCAGAAAGATTTATCAGAACATTGAAAACAAAGATCTACAAATGGATGACGTATAATAAAAGTTATACGAAAGTTTTGCCGACCCTTGTACATACTTATAACCTTACACCACACAGCACTATCGGTATGGCTTCTTCGGAAGTTAACATTCACAACGAGGATCGTGTTTGGAAATATTTGTACGGAACCCAAGAGGAGACTACCAAACCAAATTTTCAAGTAGGTGATATTGTGGTTTTAAGTGATGATACCCACAAATTTAGAAAAGGGTATTGGGGTAACTGGAAACGAGAATTGTTCACTATTGCTCAGGTCATTAATAGAAACCGTGTAGTATATAGAGTTCGCAGTCGGGACGGAGAGATAGTGGAGGGAACTTTCTATGAACCTCAACTGCAAAAGGCTGATATATCCAATGAACTTACGGAAGACGTGTATCTAATCGAACAAGTACTTAAACACCGCAAATAGAAAGGAAAGCTTCAGTATTTTGTTAAGTGGCTCGGTTATCCCTCATCGTATAATTCTTGGGTTCGTAGCGAAGATGTTTTACTTAACCCTTCCCAGTAACGCCAGTATGAAAATATTTCCTACTAACACGCAAACGAAATTTCAAGTGGAATTACCACATGAGATCAGACTTAAAGGTAAATGGGAAGTTGCTCTTGCCGAAATTCATCTTCCGGGAGAATTTAATAACATCGATTCCGGTTACGATGAGTTTCATATGATACGTGGAGTAGGAGAAGGAGGAGTCAAGACTACTGACAACAACAACAACATCACAGGAAATAAAGTTTTCGAAAAGTCTAAAGAAAGATTGTACAAGATTCCCAATGGCAGTTACAATACACCCTCTGAATCTTCTTCAAGCAGTGTTTGATGTGAGTTCTCTGATTACTGGAATAAAGGACCCAAACAACACCATTTCTCAGACAGTCCCAAAAGATTACAACCTGTTGTTTCCAAAGGAGGCCTTGGGTTTGGGCCTTCTACAGGGTTTTAATCAGATTGGTGTTAAACTGAAAGGTACAATCACAGGGAAATATCCAATTGATATAAAGAGAGGTGTAGCCGCATATTTTGTTTTCATCTGATTTAATCCAAGAACAGATAGTTGGTGATACATGTGCACCATTGTTATGAGTTGTTGAGTGCAGCACCAAGTGTTCCTTTGTTTTTGCTCATCCTGATTATTATCCGTTACGAAAACAAACATTTCAGTCAATTAGTATTGAAATTTGTTCTGACAGCGGCGAGTTGTTCCACTTTCGTGGCGGCAAGAAAATAGTTAAATTACACTTACGACAAGTGAAGGATGACTGATTATCTCAGATTTTACACAATGCAGGCTGGTGGGACTGAAATGTGTATGGGGCCCCCAATACAGCGTGGGTATGGATAAGATAGCATTTTCAGAAGTGGCTTCTCTTTTCTAAGTCCACTTTTAAAACCTGTAGCTCAATTTGTCTGTCGTCAAGCCTTAAAACCGGTCAGCATATGATAGGAGATGTATTGGAAGGGGTGCCTGTATGTCGAGCCTTTATAAACAGAGCATCAGAAGCTGGGAAAACCATTGCTGAAAAGGTTCAGAGCCGATTACTTCAGAGAAGTCAAGGAAGCAAGAAGAAAAAACGAATTCTAAAAAAGTGCAAGCGAGATGACATCTTTTGCTGAGGATATGATGTCAGAGTTAGATCTTTTTTCCCACCCTCATGTCAACAAGTGTGTGGAAAGAGGTTCTTATGTCACCTACCAACCAATATCCAGTATTGGCAGTGGAGGTCCTGTGGAATTTTGTATACCTGGTACATCTGAAGAATACTTGGATTTGGGAAAATCATACCCACGCGTTCGTGTGCGCATCACTGACAATGATGGTAAACCTATCGAAGATTCTTCAGTTGTTGTCGTGAACAATTTTTTCCATTACCTGTTCAGTCAAATTGACTTTTTTTTCTCCAAGATGAACTAGTGAATGTAGCATCAGACACATATCCTTATAGGGCTTATATTGAAAACCTACTAAATTATGACAGAGATGCTAAAAACAGTCAACTGACAAATGAACTATTTGTTAAAGATGATGTGGCTAATGTTAGTGATATGTTTACCAAAAGTGAATGTGGGATGCGTAGACGACAAGCTCGAATTAACCAATCGAATAGTGTCGAGATGCTTGGGCGAATACACGCTGACATCATGCATCAAGACCCGGTACTTCATCAACAACGTTTCTGTTCGTGTTCCTGTGGTTCGCGTTTGCAGTTCTCCCGAATTTTGTTTACTGGCTGCAAATGCTGATGCTAAGTCTAAATTGCAAATTGAAGAGGCGACACTTTTTGTCTGCAAAGTCAAAATAAACCCAAAGATTCAACTGGCTCACCTGTCTGTGTTAGACAAGTCAAACATGGTAGATCCCATCAATCGAGTGCAAGTGTCTTATTTTTCGATTCCCAAGGGTATATCATATGCCACACGATACATTCTGTATCTAGGTGAAATACCATCTAGATTAATCATTGGACGGGTCGCTAGTGATGTATTTAACTTTCAACAGAAATCCATTTAATTTTCATCATTTCAATCTGAATTTTCTTGTGGTTACAGCTGACAGTATTCAGTATCCCTTGAAACCTTTGACTCCGAACTTCAAAGAAAGGCATTACAGCAGATGTTATATGTCACTGTTCACATCACTAGGTAAATGGAACAGAGACTGTGGTAATGACATTTCTTATGAAGAATACGTAAAGGGAAACGTTCTCTATGGATTTGACTTATTGCCAGATCAAAATGCCATTGCCCCCCCCCCCCCCCCATGTCAGCCTGTTAAGAAGAGGAAGTGTACGACTCGAAGTTAAATTTGCTCAACCTCTTCCTGAAAACATCACAGTGGTTCCTTATGCAGAATTTGAGTGTAAGTTATCCATAACAAAGGATCGTTCTATGTTACTGAACTATGAACACTGAACAATTAGTAAGCATACTAGAGTTTAGAGCCCACCACAAGAAAAGTGGGTTTGGGAGTTTTTGCTCGTGATGAATTGCCACAAAATCCGATCAGACAAAACAGTCAATGTTCATCGTGAATGCAGATCTGACTTGATTGCCAGGACAACATTGGCAAGCTATCTATAGTACAGACAAACACGGTGATTTTTTGATAGCTTCAGTCATCCACCCAAAAGCGATATTGTTAACTTTCTGAATATCAACACTAATATATGGCATCATAATTGTCTTTCTTTGCAACATGATGATGATTTTTAGCAAAAGTTTCTGTGTCAAAAAATCCACAGAAACCTGCTTATTTGAGACCTCTGATTTTTGCACAAAATACATCTGCTTTGGGTATTCTAATTTGGAGTGGTGCCAGTAATTTTCAGGTGGACAGACGTGGCTTTTATCTGTAGAGAAAGTACCCAAACACTGTCTGCAATGATGGAATTTTGATCAAATATTATTAATATGTGCAAATTCACACAATCATTGCCATAGAAAAATCTATTGCATGACTCACACAAAAGAAGGTTCTGCACTATGAACGGCGTTTGTGCGACAGGAGATGCACAAATTTTTACATCTATGCATTTGTAATTCGATTGCGTTTTTGAATGTTTTTAAGCAATTGGGGCAATAATAGACACACCCAAATAGAGCTGGCACATACGCAAAAAAATCATAATGAGATTCGAGAAATAAAAGACAGATCTGTTTATTTGCATTTGGCCCCTGAAATACTACAGAAAAATAAGCATCTGCTGAAAAAATTACTATTTGGTATTCTGGAGTCAAATGCTTTTGAAAAGACTTGCCTGTTGAATACCACAAGAAATGAGCAGAACCCCTGCAATTTTGTGGAGAGTTAAATCCCCCATTGTTTGTTTGTAAATTTTTACAATGTAATCGCACTTGTCTGTATGTTTTGGCATCATCAACGTGTGATGAAACACCCAGAGCAAGTGCTCAGCCATGCAAAGATTGTCTTTGATGGTAATTTCCACAATAGCTTTTTTATTTTCACAAATTCATCCAGGCTAAGCAACGTTCTTCTTTTTATATTGGATCTGCCTCCACCATTGTTACTGATGTTAATAAGTACAATATCAATAGTAAGATGATTTGCCAAAAGAAACTCACATTTCAATTGGGTGACAGCATAAAATGCATCAACTATCCTTGAATAGTTATAACTTGAATAGTTAATTTAGAAACCACAAATGGTAAGTTAATATTGCTTTCTAAACTGGATGCACTAACACCCAACCAAGTGTGAGAAAAAATTCCTAAACTCGATAAACTCTGAATGATCTCATTAAGTATATATTGAAACATTTCAAAAAATACTCTGGTGGGAGGAGTTCAAGATAATGAAATCGAATTTGATACTCCATTTGACAAGTTTGATATTTGTTCGAATTACGTGATCGGTCCACCAAAACAGTATAAAAATCCTTGTAGAGTGAGGGGTAAGTAGTGGTAGAAGAGCTTTTAGTTTCACATTCAGAATGTAAAAATTTGGGGGGGGGTCACGAGAGCTTCCAGCCACACCAGCAAGAGAAACACTTACAGATAAATCTGTTAAATCAACTTTGACAATAACTGGTGCATGATTATGCACCATGCCACCACTAACAAACCGAATGACTGATGATCGCTATAAAAAATTACTTTCTAGATTCAGAAATCTCTTTTATAAATAAATGTTAATCACCATAAAGTGATTTTGCAATTGCAACAGTACACAATCCATCCTTTCAATGAACATGTTTTTAATTCCCTTTGCAAAACCACCTTATAAACTTATATATTAATAACTTAGACCTTAAAAAAATTACTTTCTAGATTTCAGATAAATGTTCCTCATCATAAAGTGTTTTTTCAATTGAGACACTAAATTATCCCTTCACTAACACAATTTACTAAACATCAACCCTCTAAAAGACACATTAAAAATACTTTCTAGATTTCGGATATGTAACTCATCATAAAGCGTTTTTGCAATTTCAACACTATGTGATGCACTAACAATTTTACTAAATAACCAACTTCAATATCCCAATCAATAACAAGCAAAAAAAAAAAAAAAAAAAAAAAAAAAAAAAATATATATATATATATATATATATAAATATAATGGCTTATGGGATTTCACTTAACACAAAACAGATTGAAAATTATGAACATGATTTTTAATTTTCCATTGCAAAAACCACCTTATAACCTTACAGATAAAATTCGCTAATGTAGTCATTTAAAAAAAACTCAGTTAATGTTATTATTTCCTAATGACATTGCCATAAAAATGACATAAAATTAACTTACATTTTCTCCAGAAAAACTCATTTGGGAACTACGAACTTCTGAATGCATACAGATATTCCCAATACTAAAAAGACAGCGGGAACCACCGAGCCCATTAGTCTATTTATAAAAAATCAGAACCAATGGAAAACCAATAACGACAACATGTGACATCGAATAACTTAGCTCTCATCAATCACACGAGGTCAAATTGCAAACCTTTGCTACCCAACAGTAGTGAAATCAATTCCTGTATCACCTCGAAAACAATTAGTCACATCAGAAATCATGAGTAATGTACAACCCCGGGGAAAATTTTACCTTTGAAGAAACTGCGATACATCTATTACAGGAAGTGATTCAAATACTTAGTTCTCATCAATCACATGAGATCAAATTGCAAACCTTTGCTACCCAACATTAGTGTAAACATTTAGTCAAATCAGAAAGCATGAGTAATACATAACCCTTAAAAATTTTTACCTTTGAAGAAACCGCGATACGTCTGTGAAAAGAAGTGATTATTTATTTTACAAATGTCTAAGTAATGTTCCCAATCTCTGAATGAGGACTGACCAGATATGATTCACTCAGTTATCTACAAACAAGTCTAATGAAAATTAAGTGTGTGGGAAAATAATTCACACACAGTTTATTTATTTATTTTACATAGTTATTCTGCTTATAATATGTAGTTAACTGAATTTTAAAAGCAAAATGGAAAATAACTAATCATTTGAAAAAAAAAAGAATCATATAAAAAAATCTGCATTGAGAGATAGGAAATTAGCAATTGCTGGCGGATATATTTATCAGGAAAACACATTTTGAGATTACACTCTCCACCTTGGGAAAAAACATAGTATAACCCAATGCGAAAGAATTAACTGTGTTCCAAATGGACAGAAAATTTAAGGGAACAAAAGTCAAATAGCTTTTCAGGTTATTACAGAAATTTCGTTCTTTCAAGCTTGTATTTTTGTATGTTGCACTGTGGATAAAATTTCAAATATTTTGGAATATCTATTTGCATTAGGAAGAATAATTCTGGAAAGACTGTAAGTAAATTTAAATTATTATTAGAATTTCGAGACTACATACAGAAAGTTATTGTAAGCTTTTAAGTCTCCGTTTGTTTTTAATTAATTTTTTAAAATGGCATTCGGTTTTTTTCTCTTCAAGTGAACTAGAAAAAACATTAATACCAAACATTTGTAAACAAGATAACGTTAATTCGAAAAACAGGTTGTCATTTGCCAATAATGTTTTAGTGATGTCACCTCCAAATGATAGTGTAACTTCGGAGCAAAAATAGGAGTGTGTTTGAGGGACACCAGCATATAATTTAATTATTCAGAAAACCTTAAACACTGCCACCATCACTACCCTACTCTAAGAATTCCAACCCTTTACTAGGAAAGAAATACCCCAAAATGAATTGGAAAATTAGTACAGCCATCTATAGACAACCAAAGACAAAACATGATGATATTGATGGATGTGTGTCACCCTGGAAAAATTTCAAGGTATCTTATCTCAAAAACATCATCCACAATTCCATAGGCAAACCAAAACATCATGTGATATCACAAAGAGACATATTCCCCAGAAATTTCCAAACACATACGTGATGATTCCTTATCTCTAAATAACACCCACAATGTTAGATGCGAACCCAACACACTACGTGATGTCCCTGACAGAAGAGGGACCCCAGCGAAATTCCAAATATTCCAAAATTTATCTTATCACTATCCATCACCCATAATGCCATACACAAACCATTTGTTTATCTACAACTCATAAGAATACCCATCCAAGACAATGATATCGCTTCCCCCCATTCATCCTACCCTTATTTTGTTCATAGTATCCCCCCAATCACAACATAAATCCTTATCCACTAATATCTTCCTTTTCCATTCAAAACAATAACGTCACTTATTTACAAATAACAAATTACGTCATTTATCTTCATCTGGAAACAACACACATACAGGTCATCATTCCTTATTATCTTGATGTTGATCTTGTCAGAAGTGACCGGTATACTACTTGTATGGAACAGAGATTAGGTGCCACAGTTCCAGCGGGACACGTGTTATCTTCTGTCGATCGTAACTGCAACTAGTTCACAAGCCTTCAAATTTTGTGGAACAGCTCATGATTGTACATTAATGTTATTGCCAGACTGAATGAAAAAAAAATTGGAATCTACGGAAGTTATGATCACTCGTAGATACTGAAACTCTAAACTCCAAAACTCTCATTTTAAGCTATTAATCTGCTTCTCAGGAGGGCTTATATGAGCTCAACAATGCCAGAATCCATTGTGAGAAAGTATAATCCTTTCGTGTCGCAATAACATTTTACTGCATACATAATTATTTCCGTATTTCTAGAATTTTTCCTTTCTCTTGTATTGAGACTAAGTAAGCAGCATTCCAAATGGTGAATCTAGTGCACAGCGGTAATCACTTCTGTTTGATAATTTGTTAAACAGGATCAGTGTCTAATTCATCGAGTTCTTAGAGACAACTTTATTGGCATATAACGTTTATTGCAACTGCTCACTAATCCGTGTAAACGATTCAATCAAAATACGAAGGGCTAATAAAAGGATGATAGGCTGTACTGATGGACTAAACCTGATATTTGTCGCGTACCTTTAGTCATTTAGGAGATGCAAATGACGTCGTGTGAACGAGGAAGATTTAACTTCATCCATACTACATATAACGGCAAGGTATTCATTACATGAATGTAGCTGAAGAGTCGATCGAATGGGGTTGTAAACTGCATACCAGATTTTAGGCGATAAGCTTTGAATATAAATACACGGATACGATAAAATGCTTTTGGTAAGGACAGTTGATTCCTATTATAAGATAGATGTTGTCTATTATAACTTTCTTTCTCTCTCTCTCTCTCTCTCTCTCTCTCTCTCTCTGAGGGGGAGAGAGAGAAAAAGAGAGAAAGAGAGAAGTTATAATAGACAACAGCTTTCCATAATCCCTTCTTCATTCCACAATAATATATTTTCCCGTTTATTTTCAAACGCAGTAAAACACTAATTTTCATCATCATCATCAAGCAGTAAACATTTTCTAAAAAAAATATAATCATGCAGCTGTAGTAATAATAATGCTTCGTACTAACCTAGCTATATATCACAAAGACATTCAGTAGACTAGCAAAATTGTCATTAATATAAACACAACATTACCATTAATATTAAAGGAATTAGATTAAGATAACAAATAAAATATGAATTAAAATGTACACAGTAATTATATAAATAACATGGATGCACCTTTTTGACAACTCGTATAGCAGAGTATATAAGTTCTTTTTGCTATACTCTTTGGTATTAATTTGGTCTAGCTACTCACTGATGAAGCCTCAATAAAGGCTGAAACCGGTCTGGGTAGTGACCTCATACCATAATGTAATAACAGCATACATTTCCTAGGAAATGTGTTTTACATTATGGAAAATACCAAGAATAGCGATAAGAACTTTACTACCTTTGCTGCGAGTTTCCCGGTATTGTACTACGTACTAGGACTACTTACATTAGCTCACGCTAGTAATCGCCGATATATTTTTATAGTTTACTATATTCGGCATGAAACTCTCTGATTCCAATCTTTGAGTTTCTTACCCGGTTTTAAAACAATGTGGGATTTTATATCCCCTTAATTTAAATAAATAACATTATTAGACTGAAGGAAACTATCTAGGAGTGCATGCACTGACGTACGAAAGGATCGAGGTAAGCCGTCCATAATCCCCCCTTCCCATAAGAGGAAAGATCAAGCCTCTGAGGTACTGTGAAGCATTGAGTGGAACATGATTTTGATTGTCCATTTCAATACCACCAGTTTGATTTGCGGAGAATTGAAACTTCCAAAAACAAAACCCCTGTTTGGTTTGGACTATAGAGCGAAGAACCAGTTTATTTTCCCTTCGCTTATTAAAGGACGGAATATGTATGAATGATATTTTCTGAGTTAAGTTGAACATCAATGGAGAGTGGCAGAGTTTCTTTTTTCCTTTTTTTTTTTTTTTTTTTTTTTTGAGAATACAATTTTAAAACAATAATGCCGCATACAATTCGCTGTTCAGTACATTAGGATATATAGTAATGGTAACAATTCAGGATGATTTCAGGTCACATAACAAATAATTGCACTTCAGCTCTTCTGCCAATAGGACGTAGGATATGTAATATGTGCAGAGGGCACTGCAAAGGCAAACGATTTTCAGAGGAGTTTAGCGAAATTCCATGAATGGGTAACTTAACAAAGAGTCCCTTACGTGTGTTTCATGTCACTACCAATTTTAACTCAATTTAAACAACAATCAAGAAAAGCCAAATAAAGATAAATAAAAAGCATATCGAAAAAAGTAAATTTTCCCAAGCGTTTTTTTTTTTTCGATTGACTTCACAACTGTTTGATCTTAGTTCCAACGATGTCCATGTACATCAACAGTCTACAAAACGATTTGTTACAGAAACTCGAATAGCTTCTTCCACCATTATTCATCTCAGACTTCTCAGTTACATACTCTTTATCTCTTTTCTTCTCAAATCCGACATTTGTGCTATATGTTCTCTCTGATATACAAAGTCAGGAGTGTCAACTTAGAATCGTCTCTTTCTGGTCTTCGCTTGCTAAAATGCTCACTGGTTAAAAATCATTCTGAACTTTTTTTATTTTCTTTCTTCTCTAACTCAACATTTCTCATAATGAAATCAACTTCCTTGGTAATGTCAATGCGCTGGTATCCAAGTGACTTTCCTTTTCCAACTGCGACGATCAGGCAAGTAGAATCACCGAGATATTTGCGATCAAAAATAATCTCACACAAATTGATCACATGCCCACAAGAATAAGAGGATATCCTAACTACTCTCCAAGTAGGCTAGAAGCCATTCCAAGTAAATCGATATGATAATGTCGAGCAACGCTCACAGAGTCACTGTCATCTACTTGTCGCCTGGCATTCTAAGAAAGCGAACTGTGATGAACTTTGTGATTTCTGCCCCGAGTTTCCTAGTTGGAATTTCGTTTTGGATTCTACTCCAATTTGCACAGAATGCATCATTGAAACAATTCTTATTGGCATGAAATATTCACTCTTTATTCCACCTCAAATTCTTACCTCTTAACTGATGTTGGTTATCCAATAAGTGTGGAAAGCATGTAGAAGAGAAAATTCAAGCGTATTGCAATAAGTATTCATCAAAATCTCTAACTTCTGTTTCGTTCCTAATAAAGCTGGAATATTTGCCATAAGATTATCAACATATCCAAAACTGATTTTGAAAAGTCGGATAGCCGCAAACTTGCTTTAAGACCTTACGACAGTCACAATTTGAGATGCATTGGCAAATTATTGGCAGTAAATTTCTTTGACCTTAATTAAACCCTTTTTTTATTTTGATATTCTGTGGAATCTTTACCTATAGAAAAAATAACCTCATGGAATTTTCATTTTCCCATAATTCTTTATTTCGTGATCTTGGAAATATTCTCTTACCATTACAAACACGTACTATTGAATATATTTCTAATCTAATCCTAATTGGATACCAAATTGTCTCTTGGTTTTCATGGCATTTTCCCCGATTGTGCAGAAGAGTTATATAGATATTACTAAATACTATTTTGTTTTTTTTCAAAGCCTCATGTATTTTAACAGAACTTTCATGCGGGTAGATGTTAAAGTGCTGCACATGTTGAAAAGATAATTGTTAAAAATTAATGCATTCAGTTTTTCCCGAATTTTAATAATAATATCGTTTATTATTATTATTATTATTATTATTAAGAGAGACCTCAAAAGAGTCAGGGACTCATCGTGGAAGACCACTATTCGCACCAGCTGCCATACCAATTTTTGAATTCATTCACACTACTTGCACACACAACAACCAATGGCACTGTGGTAGCGCATCATCAATTTTCTATCTAAGAATAACATAAGAAACGCTGGATTTCCGGTATATTGAGATGAATAGCAATATCACAGACAGAAAGACCACTGATGTGATATCTAACTACCATCCCACGTTGACAGTTTTGTAATTTCAGCTGATTGTGATATCTTGACATCGAGTACAGTGCAATACATGAAACACATCCCACCTTTTATTACCAGACTTACACAGACACTCCCTGAATATTTGCATATGATAATATCCGAAATACGCATGGTACGTTAGACGTCCAAACACTTTTGTCAACTTAGTGTGCATAAAAATACTGACTAGATTATTTGAAAGCATTCTGAGATATGCAATAACGATACACGCATTCTTAACAGAATACAAATTAAAAAGATTACAATTACTATAATAAAAAAGGGTAAAATTGATTTTCCGAAAACAAAGAGAATGCCACGTTTAATAACTTTCAATGACAGAAAACAAAATATTTAAGGTGAATCATCAGTGCCACTACATATGTTAAAATACTACCCTAACCTTAACTAACCAGAGTAAGATAAACAAGACCCCAGTCAACAAACTACTTCACATGTAAATACAACAATCCCTGTAGAAAACCTGCAACAAATTTGTGTGTGTGTGTGTGTGTGTGCGTGCGTGTGTGTGTGTGTGTGTGTGTGTGTGTGTGTGTGTGTGTGTGTGTGTGTGTGTGTGTGTGTGTGTGTGTGTGTGTGTGTGTGTGTGTGTGTGTGTTTGTGTGTGTGAATCGGCTTTGAATTCATCTTATAATTAATTGTGTATTATCTATCAGAAATATAAATGTAGTTGAACAAATACTAGATCAAACCGCCAAACCATCGCTGTGAAAGTCATCCTCAGATGACTTAAACAGAAGCTTCGAGGATATCATTAGAACGTCAGCAGAAGAAAAGGGAAAAAGTGCAATGCAATAGTAAAAAAATAATAGATAGAGAGATGTATTATGTATATTTATTAAAAAATATACTCAGCAGCTTTGCACTAAACCTTAGTAGTGTAGAGTTGTAGACAGAATTATTATTGTTATTGTTATTATTACTATGATTTCAAAAAATCAAATCCTTACAAAAACACAATATGGTTTTCAAAAAAGGAAAAGCAACACTCCTGAAAGATTTCACAGACCTAATAAACACTATGTTTGATAAAAACAGAAGATATTGGTTGTTTTTATTGATCTAAGAAAAGCGTTTGACACAGTAACACAGAAAACCTTGTTGAACAAACTAACACATATCGGAATCGGAGCTTCTCCTCCAGTGGTTCAAAGCATACTCGTACATGGAAAGCAGAAAGCACATCACACGTATAGGATAGGCGCGCAGCAAAGAGGTACTTGTAACCCGTGAAGTGCCACAAAGAGCTCTTCTTTCTCCTATTAGGTTTAACATATACATACACGATATTAGTCATCTTCCCCTAAAAAATAAAATCTTCCAATACGCAGACGATACGACCATAGTATGCATTCACTACTACGCAAATAAACTTACACAAATATGTAAAACATCAAAACAAAATATCTCACTATGTGACGTCCATCCTATACCTAAAACGCTGATCGATACAAAATTAATAACGGAAAACTCAAGTACAAAGATTATTTAATAGTATAATTTTCGCCTGTGTGTCACAGGCATCTTCAGTACATATTAAGCTCAAATTAAACAATAACTGACAATTCCAAAAGGCGCCACCTAAGTAGCTAGTGTAAGATAACTAAAAAGGTCAATAAATTTCCTAACAAAAAAAAAAAAATCGATACAATAAAAAGTTAGGAAAGATTTGCTGATTTGTAAATCTGATTTTCGCCTGTGACACACAGGCGAAAATTATACTCTTAAATAATCTTTGTACGTGAGTTTTCCGTTATTAATTTTGTATCGATATGTCTACTCGCGGTATACCTCTTTTAAAACTTAAAACGCTGATCCTAAAACCACAACCACCACACAGGTGAAAACAACACGTTATCTCGGACTTCACTTCGATGCTGATCAAAGTTGGAATAGCGATATAGACTACCTACACGACAAACTCAGGATAATAGCAAGCAAGCTATATCGATTAAAAGACATTGCGCCGACACACATAAAAATAGTAATCTATAAAGCATTATAAGCATTATGTGAAAATATTTTAAGCCACGCAATTAAATCATGCGCATTCTGAGCAGATTGAAAACTTAACCGATTAAATTTGTTGCAAAATAAAATGGCAAAATTCATCTTATCTTCTGGAAACAAAGAAAAGAGCGAACACTCATACGGGCAGCAATGACAGAACCCAAAATAATTAAGGTGAAACAGTTGACACTACACAGTCATGTTCAAAACCTACAGAGTAACCACAACAGCATAATGCTGTATATTGTTGTGGTTACTCATATATTATTGTTGTTACTTGTTGTAATCTCATATATTAATACTTGTTGTTATCTCATATATTATATGAGATAACAGTCAACAAACTACATAAAATGAAAGTGTAGTTTTCAGCCTCAGATTGAAATATACCTTCATCACTAAGTTTAACCATTTTAATCTTTGAACTAATGGAACTAATTTTTAATCTATAACAGATTAGATTTTTAATCTAATATAAAAAAACGTTTAATATTTTCCCGCAATCACAGAGCGCAACACAAAGACCTGTGACACGAATCGTCTGACGGCACATTGACGATAGCGAGACATATTTTTCGAATGAGATCGGTTTCCTTTTGATGACTAAAAAAGTTAAGTTTATTTAATTTAATTAATTTATTTATTTACTCAATAAAACTGAGCTGCTATCAAGGGATTTAGCACAAATTTTCTTTCCTTTAAATATTGTTTTAATCAATGCTATCTCCCTTACTAAACCACAATAAATAATCCATCTTATGAAAGAACGCCTTTTTAAAAATTGAAATATTTCAAAACATTATGTTTTTTTTTAATTTTGAATATAACAAATTAAATACGAATAATTTTGCTATTTCCCATGTGAATAAAACAGCACTTGCTTGCTTTTATTAAAAACAACAGTCCTGAAAGAACGTAGCAATTAATTTAAACAGTAGGTTCAGATTATTCGCATTGGCAATTGCGGTTCTTATTTCTATTTATGGCATTTATTACCATGAAATATTCACGTAATCTGAAATGGAGCGACAGCTGAACATTAAATCGACATGCATCGATTTAATATTCAGGTAGTGCTCTTGTTGTGATATTATTAAATTCAATGAATATGTTTTCTGCATTTTCTAATTTATACTCTTTTCCTACTGATTTTGTTTTCAAAATATTATTATTTCACTATTTTGTTTAGTTTGTCGAATTTTTTTTTTTGTTGAAATGCTAGCATTCGATAGTTTGTTATTTTCCAGTTTCCTTTGAATACTTTTGTTAAGACTGAAACATATATCATCAGGATGATTATTTAGATTAACCTGTAGCTTAACTACAGGTTAGTCTAAATAACCATTGTGTTGAAGTTCTTATTCCGTTATGTTCGATTATTTACTATTTATATATACTATCTGCATTCTGTTCATCGAATAGCCGTTGAACAAATACAATTCAATAGTCTTTTACGTTTTATAATATTTTTTTTTTGAAGGGGAAATTGAACATGCTTGAATGTTCCTTGCTGTTTTTCAGCTACATCATGTTTCTTTGTTGTTTCTTACCAGCAGAAGCACTCAGCTCCTCTTGTTATATTTACCATTCCACTTAGATTGCCACGCTAGATATTAAGAGGTTTGGGCTGTCTTGGTTTCGTTGCTAATCTAAGTTTGTATGATTAGTGCATATTATGTCAGTTCAGTACATGCATTCTCTGGCCAGTTTGCCTCTTTGGCAAGAGTTAAGGAAACTGAATTTCTGCGATTTAAAACTTTGTGTTACCTTATCAGACCAATAAGTTACTTTCTAATGAAGAAAAAAAATTAATGGTCACCTGCAAAGCAGATAAGATTCAGACTTACATTTTTCCAATGCCCTGTCCATATGGTGTTTCGTAACCTTACACACCATTGCGTACTCGTACTACTGCACGTAATGTACTAGCAGAACATTAAGTACTGACATATAAAAAATATAGCAATTTAATTTTGGGGTAAAACTCACCATATAATCTTTCTTACCTCTAAAATTTCCCTTTCCATTTTGTCTTCAAACTTTTTAAAGAAATGACAACGTAATGATTTCAACAATAACTGAAAGTCTGTTTTAATAGCTAGATAACGCCCACCATTTGGGTCGCTTTTCTAAATATAGTGTTCGAGTTAATAACCTCTTTTTTTACCCTAATGATATCTCTTTTCTGTGATTACACATTTAATTTTCTCTCTTTGGATGGCTATTTTTATGCTTATTATTAATGAATTCGGTGCACCGACTGGAAGTTTAATTTAATAATCAATCATTCCTAACCCCCAGAGATATATCTCATGGAATGAAGTGAAATGTATTAAGCATACTTAACAGTCGTAGCATGAAACGTAGTAATCCGACAATTGACCTTTCCTTAGGTTAAAATGGCACGCAACCAGTCCATTTAACTTGGAAAGTTTTGTCTCTTTATCTTTAATTCCTGATTTTGTCAGTTATTTATTAAGTTAAAAAAAAAGAAAGAAAGCAATTCAAGCTATTTCTGACTTCAGATAATTGAATAATTTCAAAAAAAATTAATAAAATAATTTATCGATTTATTTGAACAGTCTTGTAATATCAGTCTTGTACTTTATTTATTTTTTTAAGTATTCGTTTTATTGATATATTTTTAAAGAAGCCAATATATTTGTGCATGTTCAAAATTAATAAAAATCCATTTATTATTGTTGCTGTCTGCCTTCCAAACAGAAACATAAGTCGATCTGAGTGAAAGCTGAACAATATTCACCCCATTCTTAATTTCAATCCAAACAGTCGTTTATAATCAAGGTTTATTGATAGACAGTTTTAGATTTGTAAAGTACTGGAATGAAAACCAACCATGTAGCCAGCTGACTACACAGTTACAGACTATGATCAAGTAACTCAGTGCTGATAAAAATCAATAAGCAGGTCATACATATACTAATCATCGCTGATCAAATCGATACATAATCGATACGAAATTCCTTTTAGACCACATTTATATTGACTAGTATATATTGAAACTCATATAGTTCAACTTCTGTCTTCTCATTTCCACACAGTATTTAAATATATATGTAAAGTAGCCCATTTTGAATCGCATAAAACTTACTACTTTCTCTCTATATATATGTTTGTAAGGTATAATATACCTAAACACAATGTAAGAAATATTTTATAATCACTGTTTTGAACAAATAGGACAATTTCTAAGGTATTTATTCTGATATTATCTTTACTACCGCCATAATAGAAACGTAATAAACCACAAGTGACATCCACTATATCAAACTATATATAAGAACTTTGTTTCACCATGCTTTTCTTTAGGAATACTTACTTTTACTTTTAAAGGTATCATGATTGCTGAGTAGTTGCCTTGTAATCCCCTTCTCTATTGTGAACAGTCATACCAGAAGCCACCTCCTCCTTGCAATCATCTGGCTCCTATTGTCTCCATAACCTATTCTCTTCATCTAAATAGAGAAAGTTGAGGCTGTCATCTCTTTCGTCTTCCTGATGGTGACGAGTCTTTCCTCTCTTAGATCATCTCTCCTCGTACATTCGTTGAACGTGCCTATACTACTGTAAAGATCGACGCCTTAAGTGGTCCATCACATATCCTCTTAAATCCAATCTCTCCGCCATGATCTTATTTCGAACTCTTTGAAGGAGAAATGTACATATATTTCGTCGCAAGCCATCTTTACCCCCAGCTTTCATATGATTGTTTTACATCTCATTCAAAGTCCATTCTTCTCTTCTTTCCATGCATTAGAACACTCGTACATTTGGAGTATCATCTTGGTTTCCTGTCGAATTGCTCAACTCCACACCACACTGAATGTGTGATGAAGTTGCTAAAGAGTATCACGAGTTTAAAAATGTAAGAAACAAAATCTATTGATATTTGTTCCTTGCTCAGATGATTTTTCATCAATCATTTTTATTACATTTTTATCAATGTTCTTGTTTTTGTCTAAAATTAAATTAATTTCCTTAAAATCTATTTTTTATTGTATATTTTATAACTTACTTAATATTCAATAATTAAGTATAAATTTGAAATTTTTCGCAAATTACACTTAGAATAATAAATGCACACTAAGTTTAAAGTTTTCTTGAATATATTGTACGTTAAAGATTAAAGTATTTTTTTGAAATTGTATTCGCACGCTTTGTGATACGCCGTATGTTATGTTTATAGCAAATTTGCAACACAAATGGAACCAATAAAAAAAAGGAAATGAAAGCAGACCATTCGAAACGAATATACAAAAATAAATTAAGAAGAGAAATCCAGTTTTTTTTTTATTTAAATATTAAGTACTCTTAGATGAAATTGCTTCAGTAGTTCACAGTTATCTCAAATTCTTCATAAAAGAAAAAGCTTAAAATGACGTATTAATCACTGAAGTAATCAGATCGCCATTCCCCCCCCCCCCCTTCCCATATCTGTTGAAATGAATGCTATTTTAAAGCTTGTGATGGTTAGGAAAATTTAAGTGGCGCAATACATTGCAATGGCAGATTAATATTTTCGAAGTATTTTCTTGCTTTTCATTTTTTTTTCCCCCTTTGTGCGTTTATTTTTTCACTTTAGCGTGATGACCGAATTGTTGCTTCTGATCAAATTACATCACATTTCTGTCTGCGATTTTGATTAAATTTTAAGATATTCTTCCTGGACAAAACATCGTTGCCCAGTAATAATAGCGAATACAAACGCTTTTCCTCGAAGCTAACTAAAAAAAAAAAAAGTCAGCCTTGGATGGCACAACAATGAAACGAAGGCGCTTGAAAAGCTTCCATTATTTATATTTAGAAATCTTTTCCGAATTAGAGAGAAGTTCACGAAATAGGTTTTCAGATTCTAAACAGCTCTTGTCTCTTTTTACTGTACACGTTTTTTTCCCCTTTTCTTAGAAAAATAAAAAAGCCGTCATTCTGTTCAAATTTCAAATTGCTAACAGTACGTTTTAAGACGAGAGAAAATATCATTCACACTTACTATTCGAAGGACTTAAAGGATAAATAGATATGCAGTTAGGAAGTTTGTTTGAAATGATGAAACTGAAAAAAAAAAAAAAAAAACTCAGTACAATAGAAAGCGTAAAGGACATGCTGGTCACAGAACAATGGCTAACAAATTATAAGTCTGAGTTTATTTAGGAATTCTATTCTAAGAAGATTACTTTTTAATCCGTATATTTAACAATTCTGGCCAGTCTTTTATCTTCTTCTTCTTATTATTATTCCTTCCCTCCTCTTTTACCTTGCGGGGTCGAGAATTTTCCATTCACTTAACCGCTACCGTATCGAGGATAAGGTGGTCAGCCTTATGCCTCCCGGTTTGTTCTATGTCTGTAGATGCGTGTGTTCACGGGCCGGTTTACTGTTCTTGGGGATGAAAAACCCGAATTTTCCGGTTGAAAAAACCCGACCTCTGTATGAGACCGGCTAACTCACCTTTAATCGAAAGAGAGCAGATAAAGATTCCTCACGTCACTGACAAGTCTTTTATCGATACCTATATATATGCACAGTCAATGTAGTTTAAAAACATAATAGCGATTTATATCACAGATCATCTTCATGTTAATTAAAATCCACTTGTAGCAATGCCAACTAGTAAAATCCATGGTAGGCACCGCTTTAAACAGACGATACTAGGTATTGGACAAAGGTCGTCACCTAAGTGATTTCAAAAGGGACGTGTTAGCTTGTGCTGATTTTACTGGTGACAGTATCTTGGAACTCATTGCTCTGCTAGGATAGCTACTTCTTGGATATACCGAAAACGGTATAATAAACATAAACATCAAGTCAGTGTACATATGGCCGGAAACACCTGACCTATATGGATCGATGGAGGATTAACAGGATTAACACCAGTAGAATGGTATTCCACTGTTATTTCCTGCTGACTGAAGGCGAGTTTGAGGGACGAAAACACATGGACTGCTCATGTAAGAATGTAAGAATTGAATAGTAAGTGCTTTGTTAATGAATGTTGACCTTCATGTAACAGGATAAAACGGTAGGTCACAGGCCAAGTGTCGTAAAATAATGTTTACAGGAAGATAGGGTGAGCGGCCTTCAGTTGAAGGTTTTGGAATGAAGGTGAATAAGCGATCTCATGCAGAGGTTGCTGGGTTTTTCCACTTGAAACTTACCTGCTGATGTACAGTATAAGGTTCAGGAAGATTTTTAAAAACGCATAACAATTGACGAAATGACGGGAGTCCATTAAAATATGTATGATCATTAAAACAAAACCACGGAACTCACACATCGCATATAATTACTCCTCATTCTGAAGAAATATGTAAGATAGGTAGATTCGAGAAAGAACGACTTCTCTATGAATCTTGACTAGACTGGACTGCCACAGTTTTAATCTTGTTGTTATTCTCTCTGTGACACGAAGTTTGCCACTAGAATATCACTTAACTATTGTCTCGTAATTGGTATAGGGAAAAACAGATAACGATATATCTTAAGGCAGTGGTTCCCAAACGTTTTCGATTCTCGGCGCCCTTGCTGAATCCAGGTTTTCCCAAGGCGCCCATTTCAAATTCTAACAATACACTTTGCGAAATAGCGAATAATTTTTTTAAATTAAAGGGTTAGGTAAAAATAAATAAAACACGTATTAATCACAAAAAAAAGTAATTGAACAAATTCAACTAATTATCATTAGTAGGGTTGATGAGCCTGTTGATCGCCGGATATTTTCTCAAATTTTGGAAACAAACTGGACACAGCCACTCTCATTTCTTTTTCCACATTGATTTTCGCGCGATACTTAGTATTTATCACAGCGATCGCTGAAAATCCAGCTTCGCACAAATAAGTAGTCGCAAATGGAATTAAAATTCTCCGAGCTTTTTCACTCAGAAGGGGATATTCATCTTTTACTGATATCCAAAATTCAACTAATTCTATGCTGCTAAATTTTATTTTTAACGTATTGTCGCAAGGCAACTCAATCAGATTCTCTTCTGCAGTAGTAAATTCAGATAGAGCACTGCCATTAAATGGATCTTGAATCCATGCAAATTTATTGATATTCTCATTTTCTCATTCATGAGAAAATATTTCTCAAACCAAGTGATATGCTGTGATAAGTGTTCTTCAAAAATGGATTTCATACCTCGAGAGAAATCAACTCCATTGGAGGTCAAAAACTGTTGCAACAAGGGGAAACATTCTTTGCCTCTGTCTTCATTCATTTTTCTTTCCATAGTTTTAGTTTTTGTTATAAAAGCTAAAAATTTCTCAATCGACTTTAAAAAGGTGCATGTTGCATCCCTGCAGGGAGAGATTCAGAGCATTCATCTTTTCAAAAATATCATATAGGTACGCTAGTTTTACCAAAAAATCTTCATTCACAAAATTTTTCGGTATACTTGTGGTCTTCCTCTTTAAGAAAAATATAAATTTCCTGTCGCAGTTCAAACACACGAGACAAAACATTACCATGAGAGAGCCACCGCGAAGTGCTGTAGTATAACAAAGACGTGTGCTCGGATCTCATATCCTCGCATAGTTTTTATAAAGTTTACTACATTCACTACATATTCTAAGACCTGGTTCAATATAGGACTCAGATATTTTGACGCGAGTGCTTCCCTGTGAATAACGCAATGGGTCCACAGTGCATCAGGGGCTTTGCTTCGAATAAGTGCCTGCAATCCTCCATAACAGCAGGACATAGAACGAGCACCATCAGTACAGACACCAACGCACTTAGTTCATTTTCGGATATAAAAGTATCAAGGATCTCGAACTAGTCTTGAGCCTTATCACCAGCAGTGATACTTTTCAAAAGAGAAGGTCTTCTACAATGTTATTACCATCTATAAACAGTACATAGCAAATCAAGTGAGCATCATTATTATTATATGTGGCCTCATCCAGCTGCAACCCAAATTCCTTCCCTTTTATTTTTTCAATTAATTGATCATTGAGGTCCTCCGCTATGTGCTGTATTTTGCAACTGATGGTGTTATTGGAAAAAGGCACTTTTGAAAGCAGCTTCCTAGCAGACTCACCGATCATAATGTTCACCATATCTACGGCAGCCTGAAGAATGAATTCTTCTGCGATGGTATGAAGCTTCTTATATTTTGCGATTCTATGTGCCACCTTGTAAGATGCTAGCAAAGCATTGCTTAGTATTGATGCTTTATGCAAACCACCTTTTTCTTGAATTAACTCTTTTAACTTTCTGGTAAAGTAGTCACGAGATGTACTAATCATGCTGGGATGATTGGTTTCTAAATGGCGTTTCAACTTACTTGGTAGCATGCACTCTGGTGCCAAAACTGTCATACACAGTACACACTGCGGCCTCCCTTCACCATTGACTTCTGTCGACGTAAAACCAAAGTCTAAATAACTGTCATCATGTTTTCGATATTTACGCTTCTTCACACTCTTGCCACTATTTGATGATGAGCCCTCTTTATTTTCTCTCTCACAACGCTTATTACTGTTTAGTAAAAACCGATCCATTTTTAAAAATACATACGAGAAGAAATACTTCAAAAACTTCACTTGACTAAATCACAACAATATTCAGTTGATACAATCTCCGAAAACTAATTCAACACTAAGACCGCGCGAAACCGACAGCTATTTATGTACGAACACAAAGTACTGCGAAAGTTCGAGAAACTACTAAAACAATCGAGAAACTTAATTATTGTAGAGCGCCACCTAGTAATCATTTGTAGAGACTTCTGCAAACAGTTATTACTAAGTGAGTTACTGGTTTGCACCAGGTCCGCTAGATGTCGCATTGTATCACATTGAATTGAAAAAGGAAATAATATTATGAAAATTTTGTAATTGCGGCGCCCCTGTGAGGAAGCTGCTGCTCCCCAGGGTGCCGCGGCGCACATTTTGGGAACCACTGCCTTAAGGAATATCATTATTTGTAGATATCGTTATCTGCGGTTTCGTTTTCCTTGATCCTAACGGGGTTTGGGATCCAACTCAGAAACCTCCAAGCAAAGATCCACATATCATGTTAAATCCAAAAGAGTAATGCATGTGAGTGGTATATTCGATTTTAAAGCTTGTACTTAATGAGATCTTAAATGTTATATAAATGTAGATAAATGTTTTCCTAATGTAGGAAAAAAACTTGTCTAAGGATTGCAGGTTGCAATGGCAGCTGCTGACTTCGAAACGACAAAGATAGTTTGCTCTTCCACATCAACACTAAGAAGAAATGAAGTTTCAGATGCTACAGTTGTAATCCTAATTGTTTTTGAATAGATCGGATACAGCCACCAAAGCAAACTATTTCAATGAGATGCACAGATTTTAGATCGATAATCGAGTCGTGATCGGATTAATGCTCAGTAAAGACAGAGCAATGAACATTCGATCTCTAATACTTTAGGAGGTGTAAAAACGAAGTCACTACTTATCTGTCACTTACCCTGCAACAAATCTCTCTCTCTCTCTCTCTCTCTCCCCCTCTGCGTGTGTGTGTGTGTGTGTGTGTGTGTGTGTGTGTGTGTGTGTGTGTGTGTGTGTGTGTGTGTGTGTGTGTGTGTGTGTGTGTGTGTGTGTGTGTGTGTGTCGAAAGAATGCTAGTTTTTTAAACTGAATACGATTCCCAATAACTTGTTGGGGCATTGTTACTATGCAATGCAAAGCGCACTAAATCTCTAATCGTAATGATATCCTTCTCGGAACTTTTTAAAAAGTGCCGGGATTCAGCACGTAGCCTGACGTATTTTAACAAACTTTTATGTATACACACCAAACTAGCATAAATCAAAAGAAGTAAAATTACAAAACTGAGAGTAAAACAATCGGAAAGAAATCTAGATAATATTCACCAAACAAGCAAATACCCACGACACTGAAATCAAACACACTCTCATCACTATTAAGAATCTTGCAAAAGCAATAATACCTATCTGTGGTAGTGTGGCCGAGCGGTCTAAGGCGCTGGTTTAAGGCACCAGTCTCTTCGGAGGCGTGGGTTCGAATCCCACCACTGCCAACTTGTTTTTTTTTTTTTGTTGGAAAAGCAATCGGATCGATTGCTACAAAAAGCGACCCGGTTATTATAAATGCTTATCTTTGGAAATAGCAGACCTTATAAAAAGGAAAATAAATAATGATACATATGATAGAGAATATTCAGGAAAATATTTTTCTGAAAAGTATTCGAAGAACTGTTGCGAAAGAAGCACAGCCAACTGTCCGTAGAAATGCTGATACTAAAGGAGATTGCATTCACTTTGTACTACAGAACATTAAACTCACTTCCTTTCGAACTGCATGGCTTCCTCTTAAGGCTGATGACAGGAAAATATATCATCCGTAAAGTAGGAGATGTATTCAGAGAATGGGCCGCGGACTCCGATGTCCTCGATTTCATTGCCTGAGTGTTCCTTTGTCAACAACTGCTTCTTCGTTGGGCGCAGTCGATTACACAAAGTCATTCTCTAAAGTGGATTTCTGATCATGTTCGGAGAAGAATGCTTTCTCGAGATCATAAAGTAAAGGCTAAAGATACCAAACCTTTGTAGAGTTTGTAGTGACTGTTTTGTCTCTCAGCGACTAGGATTCTCTCTCCCTCTCTCTCTCTCTCTCTCTTATTTTTAAAACATTGCCAAGGGCTGTGTAAAACATAACGAACAGTTGTTTGATTTTGCTTAAATGTGTGATTGATTTTATTCACTGGAATAAAATGCATTTATTGTTCAGCTTCTTGGCCAGTAGTGCCTAATCACTTTACATATAATTCAAATAGTATCATGATGTAAACTTTACTGGTGCTTCATTTTTAATCAATTCTTCTAATTTTACAGATCTGGTAGGAATTTTCTTTGGCAGATATTGTCTTAGTGTGCTGCTAAAGTCGAAGATTGCTTTTAGGCGTATTCCATTAGTTTGCATTTCTTTTTTTCATTTTTATTTTTCACAAAAATATTTATATTTGTTATCGTTTTTAGTGTAAGTATTTTAAAATTCTGGGCTTGCCAATCAGATGCTAAACGGCATCAGAATTTCCTAACACCAAAGTAGTTCTCAATTTTGAAACGCTATATCAGGCTTCCAAGCTTTTGATACTTAGAATGTATTGAAGCAAGAGATGTGCTCTTTTGCCCATTTCTTTTTAATTTAGCATTAGAAAAATGTATTCGAGAACCTGTAGAAGATAACACAAACACAACAGAAAGTAATATTATGCTATGCAGATGACATATGCCTTCTTGAAGACATTAGAATAACATTTAGAAAACTCATAACTGCTCCAGAAAAAAAATCAGGTTTACAAATCAACTAGGATAAAATTTAATATTTAAAGATACGCAGAAATGACAATCAATAGAGAAATGATCAGTCCGGCATTGTACCTGAGATTTAAAAAGTACTGCTTCCTTCAAATATCATGAAACATTGATTGCTCAAGATAATAAAATTAGTACAGAAAGAAATGCTAGAATGCATGCGTCAAATAGATCTTATCATTCACTACATCATTTACTATCTTCAAAAATTCTATCAAAGAGAGTTAAAACAGAAATATACAAGACTATCATTAGACCTATTATTTCGTATGGAGTAGAAACCTGGAGAATAACACCAAGATTGCATATATTTGAAAATGAAATACTCAGAAATGTTTAAGGATTTGGACAAGATAACATTACACTGAGAAGAAAATATAATCAAGAATTACATGCACTCTACAGATCCCCATTTCTAAATGATGAAATCAGAGCTTGAAGATTGAGATGGCGTGGACATGTGGAAAGAATGGGTGAAGAGAGAATGGCTAAACAAGCATTCAAGATAAGGCCTAATGGAAAATAAACTACAGGTAGGGTCCGGCTGCGCTTGGAAGATAATACCCAAAAACACTTAACTGAGATGGGAATCAATGACTTGAATGAAAGAGCTAAAGGCAGAAAGGAACGGAAGAAGTTGGCATCTGTAGCAAAGAACTTTTGAGGTTCGTCAAGCCTAAGGGAGAAGATGATATCAGTCCTTGAGAAGTTCTCTCAAATATTCATAATAGTCTTAAAACAATTTCCTGAAGAGTAATCCTGAGTGACGAAGATGCTATCTTGATAATACTAATGCTCAATATTCGTCGGTTCAACTTACTTTCCAAGTGAAGAGCAACATGCGCTATCTCAGATGTCTATGAGTGAATAAACATAGATTGATAATTGATTTTATTGATGCAGTATATGAATCAGGCGAACATTTAAAATCAAATACTTTTTTCATGGTTATATTCTGAATTAATATTCTGTGAAGACACGACAGTTCAACTGTATGAACTACTGTCATTTGAGATCCTTGTATGGACAACACAAACAACATGCTAATGTTATAACTACTCATAAATGATTGAGCTGGAACTTTAAAAAAATAACGTCATGCTTTACACGATGTAGTTTTTTACTATATTTTTAAATCACAAAGATTATTGCAATTAGAATTTTTAGTTTTGTTCCTTTCTTGAATATTGCTTTCGGAAATATTGCAACTGGATCCTAAGCGAAGATCGTATAAATTATTACAAGTTTCGAAACATTTGAAGAAACAGGGAGAGTTCTGAAATATGCAAAATGGAAGAGTGAGTACTGTTTGCCCTAAAGAGTGTGTAATCGTGCAGTTCTGCAAGGTAATTTTGAAAATGTTTTGTTTCTTTATTTATTTGTATGTAGATCCAACAATGTTATATTGATATACTTCTCTTTCAACCATTCTAAAAGGAGAAACAATTTATTCTAGGAACATTTCATTTAACTGCTTAAATCATTCTGTATATAGTCGAATGGACCAAGGATAGGTCAAGTTGGATGAGCCAATTCAGCATTTTGTATTATTCCAATGAAAAGTTATATCATGGACCAGGCAGCACAACAATGATATACTGTAGACGGGAAACATTAAGGTGGAGAAATCCATCAATATCGTCAGAGCAGAAATGTTTACATTGTTACAGTAAGCTTCGGGTTATTTATATACTTACGCTAAATAAACCAATAAAATAATAATAATAATAATAATAATAATAATAATAATAATAATAATAATAATAATAATAATCGGCATTTAGAGGACTTTAAAGCAGGGGTATCAAACTGGCGGCTCCCAAAGCAATTTCGTTCGGCCCCTGACGCCTCAAGGAAAGATTTAAAAAAATGATGATTGCTTTTTATAATAAAACAGAAATACCGTATTTACTCGAATATAACTCGCTCTCGCATATGACTCACACCCCTGTACCCTGATTTTACTTTATAAAAAAAAGAAATTAAAGGTTTTGCATGTACTGTACATCGCACACAAAAATAAAGTTTAACCACTTTCACGTCAGAACAATAACTCGCTCCCCACGGTTAACAACATGCCTTCCCCAACTGCAATTAGAGACAACTGGTATAAAAACGGCACTAACTAATGAATCACATGTCCTCTCTCACATTAACCATGCTGTTTAGACTTAAGCAAAACCATATGTTTCGCCGGCAAACACAGTATCTAACTAAAATCTATTGTTTTCAGTTAGATGTGTGTGAGTGCCCCACTAACTCAAACACAAAGCTGCAATAAAATTTGTAAACGTGTTAAAACTAAGACATATAGAGTGAACATTGTTGAGATAGTTTCAGATATTATGGAATTTGGTTGAAGAGAATTAACGTTTCAGCTCAAAAATGTCGGCTTGACTTTGTGTTTTGATAACGCGATCTTTTGTTAATGCCGCACCAATCATATCCACATCTTCATAGCTGTTCTATCTCTATTGGCCTACTACTGCAGCCTATTTCACGTTCTGCTTTCACTTCTCAGACATTCGTGAAGGATGTTCATTACGTATCTAAAATCTTGTAATTTTTACTTGGAATAATGGGAAAGAAGATGGCGCTATTTGGATAGATGACTTTGACAATGCACACAAAGAAACCCTCTGGAGGCCGGAAGTAGCTATAAAGAAGAGGAGATTCTTGGTAGGTCATCCCCATTTTCAGTTTTTTTTCTGAAAACTTTAATTTCTAAAAATCCCCGCATATATCTCGCACCATGATTTTTTAGCTTTAATTTTGGGGAAAAAAGTGCGAGTTATATTCGAGTAAATACGGTATCGATTTATTCGTTTTCATACGACATTTATAGTTATAATATGGATGCAACGACCTGCTATAATATAATTGCAGTAATAAAAATTTATATCTTAATTTCAATGTTAGATCCGATCCTAATCAGTCGTAAACAATATTTATGCTTTCATTGTTAATTTACTGCACGCTGCTGGTAGCGTACTGAAAAATTGAATTCTCTTGGCTAGCAGCTGTTCACGTGACGCGCAGCATAAGCACTCATAGGAATTCAGCTATGAGTTTATAATTGCCTGCTACAGTCAATCAGTGATCTTTGAAGTCATTGCGCAGAACACGATTCAACGACAATCTAGCAGTGAGAGAATCCCTTTTATTATTATTATTTTTTATTTTTATTTGCTATAGTGTCTACAATTTTGTGCGGTTTTATTCAAACATTTTTATAAAAATTGTTAATAATATTAATACTATATTTATTCACCGAGGCAATGTCATTTTCCAAGCCAACAAGAAAAAGAAAAATTGCTGATGAGAGGAGAAAATTTCAAGAAAAATGGGAATTAAATTACTTCTGCACTGAAACAAAGGACAAAATTGTGTGCATTATTTGTAACGAAACAATTAGTGTTGCCAAAGAATATAATATAAAAAGGCACTACGATAAAATTTATAAAAAACAATATTCACGCTTTGAGGATAAACTGAGAGAAGAAAAAGTAAGAAGTATGAAGAATTCACTTCAAAGTCAACAACAAGTATTTTCAAAAATTATGAAAGATAATGAATCAGCAGTGAGAGTCAGTTATGAAATCAGCTATTTATTGGCAAAACATTCCAAACCTTTTAGTGATGGCTCCTTGGTTAAGGAATGTATGATAAAAGCAGTCGAAAACGTATGTCCCAAAAACGTGCAAGTATTTCGCGATATTTCTTTGTCTAAAAATACTTTGATTGAAAGAATAACCGAAATGGCAGATAATCTGCGTAACCAGTTGCAAGAAATATCCGCAAACG
Organism: Typopeltis vanoorti; assembly: GCF_054136105.1. Lineage (NCBI taxonomy): Eukaryota > Metazoa > Arthropoda > Arachnida > Uropygi > Thelyphonidae > Typopeltis > Typopeltis vanoorti. The sequence continues at coordinate 148,054,299 of NC_143552.1, read as the reverse complement.
TACAGTACTTTTCAATTGCACTTGACGAAAGTTTCGATATTCACGACGTGGCTCAAGTTGCTTTGTTTCTTCGGGCTTGCGACGACAGTATGAATATTACTGAAGAGTTCTTGGAAATGATTCCCATTCATGGAACCACTACAGGGGAAGACATTTTTGAAGCCGTGTGGGGCATATTTGAAAAATATCAACTTCCTCTGAACAGGCTCGTAGTAGCAACAACCGATGGTGCTCCATCAATGACAGGCAAAAATAAAGGGTTTTTGTCAAGACTTGCAACAAAGTTAAAGGAAATGTATCCAGACATTCCAAAACTGCAATCTTTCCACTGCATTATTCATCAGCAGGTTCTGTGCTCCAAAATGTTGGAAATGAGCAGCGTACTTAAGCCTGTAACAAATACCGTGAACTTCATCCGATCCAGAGGCCTCAATCACCGCCAGTTTTCACAATTTCTAAAAGACTTGGAGAGTGAATTTGAAGGGCTACCTTATTACACAGAGATTCGTTGGTTATCTTGTCATAAGGTTCTAAAAAGTTTTTTTTTACTTTTAGAGGAGATCAAATTGTTCCTAGAAATGAAAAATCATGATGTTGCATTTCTTAATTATCAGACGTGGGTACAAGATCTGGCATTCTTAGTTGATATCACAGGACATTTGAATGATTTAAATGTCAAACTTTAGGGGAAAGATCAGTTAATAACACACATATATGATGCACTGGAACGTTTTAGATGTAAGTTAGTTTTGTTTCAAAATAATTTAAAATAGAATATTATAAATTACTTTCCTATGTGTGAACAGCTGAAAAATAAGAATCAAAGTTTTACCTTTTCTCAATATTGTCCCAAACTAGATAAGATAAAAGAAGAATGTGATAGGCTATTTAAAGATTTCAAGGAGCAAGAAGAAGTTTTTTCGCTTTTTTCCTTTCTCCTGTTTCCTTTAATTTCGAAAAAGCTCCTATTGTATTCAAATGGAACTTATTGATTTCCAAAATGATTCCATTCTAAAAGCGAAATACCAAGAAGTTGGTGTACCAAAATTATACAGTTATTTAGGTCAAAAATATCCGGAAATAAAAAAGTTTGCAGCAATTATTCTATGTTATTTTGGAAGCACCTATTTATGTGAACAATTATTCTCATGTATGAAAGGTAACAAAACAGCTCACAGATCAAGATTAACCGACGTCAACCTCTCTCCCATAATGAAGATCGTATGCTCACAATCTTTGAGTCCAAATTTTGACAGGCTGGTTAATAATAAACGTTGTCAAGTGTCGGGAAAAAAATAAAATACTGAAATTAAATTAGTATAATTATATTATGCAAGTATATATATATATATATATATACTTGCATATATACAAAATATTTTCAGTAACATTTAAAAATTCCTTTAAAAATTCAAAATACAGGCTCACCTCCCCCCGCCAAAAAAAACATAGAAGTATTTTATTTCAACGAAAAGACAAAAAATTTCAAACTAACAGGACACTCTGTAAATTTTTGTGATGGTTATTAATGAGAGTTTATACTTTTTTTAGAATGTATAAATATATAAATATTTGGTTTATTTAAATAAAATTTAATTTCGTTTTAATTTGGATTAAATGCTATCTATTGTAAATATTAATATAATAAAAATATTCTTTATATTATTATTATTTTTTTGTTGTTGTTGTTGTCCTAATCATTATAATATTATTTTGTGTCTACAAATGCTTAGAATAAATAAAATTTTTGTTATTAATTTTCCAATTTATTTATACTCATTTTTTCAATTCCTTTCGATTATAATTAGTGCAGGTTTTTTTAGTCGAAAATTTTTTGCGGCCTACTTGACATACAGTTTTATAGCAAATGGCCCTCAGTCCAATTTGAGTTTGACACCCCTGTTTTAAAGTATACGACCTTCCCACATTAGTATTATGCCTAAATAGACATTTCTGTGTCTAAATTGAAGTGTGTTCTCCTGAAAAAAACTCTCGTTCCAGATGGGATTCAAAACCTAGAGCTTTCCAACCAAAGAGCATCGTATTTGCTACGGAGACTATAAATATACTAATATCTTTAGGCCAAATAGTCCATAAATACAAAGTTCCTTAATCAGATTCATTACAGTATTCTTGCATACTTATATAGGATACCATCAACTTTCTCTATTTTCCTGATCATCTCCTATGTAAGTATTCAAGAATACTGTAGGATATTGAAATGTTCATTCGAACCCATACATGTTTTAATTCAACTGACTGGTAGAATGGTTGCTACAATGGTGTTTTACCGAAATCTAGGTGAAGCCAGATATCCAGTTATAGCTCATGACCATTTCTTATCACCTTCTCTTGCTCGCTTTCACTTCCGAACGGTGTTTAAACTCTGACTCTCATGTACTATCTGTAGTACACGAGAGTCAGAGCTTAAACACCATACAAACAGAGTTTAAACAGAGTAAAACAGACAAGGTATCATTTTGAATACAAAGTCCAAAATTTTCAGCGACTTCCTTATGCTTTGCAGTTAAGTAATTTATATATCATTCTATCCAAGTTCCATCGGCATGTGCATATTATCTTTGGATTTTCTTGCTTCTCTGGGAATGAATTGTTCACGGTACTTTTTTTTTGGATGTAGCATATACATGCTGACCAAGACGGCCCAGTAGGCAGCGATTTTCCTTTACAACCAATAAGCTTTAGATCGAATCCCAGAGGATTCCACTCAAAGGTCGAATTTCGTTTAAAGAGCATTTAGGATTTAATTTAAGGAGACTAGCCGATTCATTATAAGGGCTTTTCTACTGAGGGTGAGTTAGTCGGTATCATACGACGATGGTAGAGTGTTTCCTTTGGGGTGGAAGCAGACAAACTAACTATACAAATAGGGTTAACCATTTTGTAAACTTTGTATTTGGTTTAGGTTTCATTGTGAATTTGAATTTGTCCAGTGTTAAATATGGATTACTCGTTTATAAATTAAATAACGTCCATTTAGAAATTAACAGTCATCATAACAAAATTAATATGATGATGCCATTACTGTGACAGTAATTGAATATGTAGCCTTTTTTTGCTTATGTAATACAGTTTATTATGAACAGTGCAGCCTTTTTTTAAGTTATGAAATGTTTATTTATCATTGCTCGTAAAATAATTTCGAACTCCTTTGTCGACTTTTGTGAGCATTCTTACAGTCAGATTAAAAAGTAACACATACGGACACACACAGAAAGAAAAAGACAAGCAGATGGACAAAAACGAATTCAGTAGGTGCTTAGTAGTTTTCTGAAACTTGCATAAAAATCATTCTCCTCAGCAACAATTCAAAGTTTGATAAATTAAGTGATGTATTGTAGACCATTTCAACACAAATCAGTTTTACTGCTGCAATAATTAAATTTATCAGAATATATTTGCCTAATACTTCTATTTCTATAAGAGGATTAATGCAGTCAGTATTCAGTAATGACTCATTGAACCCCACAAGTTTATAAAGAGAATTATATTCCGACATTCTTCAGTTACTGGAAATGAATTTACTTTATCAGGGTCTGAAGTTCCCATTTCTTCTCTCTCTCTCTCTCTCTCTCTCTGTCTTTCTCTCTCTCTCTGTCTTCCCTTCTGAATGGAGTGCTTCCTCAATACAATACAATATGCGAGAAATTGCGAGCATTAGACGAATGAAAACTTGACTATGAAGATGCTCCTGTACAGTCATCGGTTATCAGCTGCAGCAAGCAGAACATCCCATGCTAGATTAGCAGACAGAGCTCTGTGTGATTTCTGTTTTTTTTTTTTTTTCTAACCTGCTCAATTGTGAAAAAATCTCCAACTGCAAAATATTAAAGAAATGTTAACATTGGAGAATTCATAACAACCAATATCAAATTTAAGGCAAGTGTAGCCCCAAGCTATAACTTTTAAGAGGTCCCTCCTCTACTGGGTAAATTTTAGATTATCTATACCAGTGGTTCCCAACCTTTTTCCACCTGTGTACCCCTTTAAACCTGTTTCTATAAATCATACCCTTGTTTTAAAATAGCTGTTTTAAATACTGTCACTTTTGTTCAGTGCCTATCTTAATGTAAAATAGTGGAAATGAGGCCATTTTCGACATCACTGATTATTTTTCGTGTACCCCTGAACGGCCCAGCACGTATCCCCAGGATACGCATATCACGGGTTAGGAACCGATGATCTATACCGAAACGAAGGATTCATGTAATGTTAGGTCCTAAACTGTAGCTTTTTTTAAAGCTTATACCTATATCCGGTCCTGATAGCAACAAAAGCTCTGTTATTACTGATTTTAAAAATTAGTTTATACCTTATTTGATCAGTGCTTATAGGCAGTTAAGACCAAGCAACACGTGTAAAGACAAGCCGTTATTCGGGAATTAAACTCCAGATCATGTAATTACATCGTTTGGATTTTCACAACTTCAATCTCGATAGGTTTTAATCAGATTTCATATAATAAAATTCGCACTTGCACCTTCCTGATGACTTTGTTTTATCGTACAAAATAAAAGAAATTTTTATATTTAATTTTAACAGTTATACTTTACGCCTTTAACAGAAACCTTCTGCGAAATGGAAAACTTCACTGCCAAATCGATCGGATTTCCACTCCGAGTTTAGTAATTATTATCTTTATTACTGCGTAGATTGTAATTAACGCATTTCAGAACGAAGCCCCGAAAATGTAACTGTGCAAGCTGAGAGATTCTGTATTGATACCAACACGAACGTGAGGCAGTAATAGTTCAAGTGGAATAAGTGGTATGCAGAAGAGTTCGTGTGCAGCTGTAAATGCACTTTCGGAATTTCGTTACGGCAGATATTAAAGACAAACTGACTGCAGTATATACCAAAGTACGTTAGTTAAAGCACTACCTTGTATTCATTTTATAGAGATAAATGCAGTTTGAATGTTTAGTTCTACTCGGGAACTGCTATTTTGTTATTGAAAAACCATGTTTTTTTTTTTTTTTGAAGGATACCAAGCTTTTATCTGTTAAAACTTATTAAGGACGAGGTTTTGAAGAAGATGACAACTGGAAGTTAAACACATAGAAAGGATAGATAAAGTGTTCTCTTCTTAGAAGCCTCTACTACCCTACCAACTCTGAACGATCTTTAACTGAACACTTTTATGAATGCTGTTAAGAACTTCGTAAAAATCTAATAGGGTATTAAAAACGAATGAAAATGTTTTGAAGAGTATTTAGCGGATACACTGTTCTGAATATTATTCAGAATTGACGGCCATGTTATTATGTGAATAATATTCGGGTTGACCGGAATGTTTATCCTTGAAGATTTCGATGCTATCTTTGCCTGTTTAATGCTCTTTGATTTCATATTGATAAGTAGGTCGACCTTTCGTCTTTGTCCTTGTAGTTTGTCTGTGATTGGTGTATTTGTTTTTTTTAAGGGTATGTTTTCAGAATTTATTTCAATTCTTCCAGCTACAATCAGTAAGTGTATTTTTTCTCTGTTTCTTTTCTTTTCTTTTTTTTTCTTTCTTTTTTATTTTTTCTTTCAAAAGGTTGTTTGTAATTCCACCCCCCCCCATTCAACCAAAGCTGCATTCTTCTGAGCGATCACATTTCCATAGTTTCAATATTATTTTCCGTCACTTTTTTCCAACAGTGCACGTTCTTGAAGTATGCCTTATCATTTAATAGACAAGGAAAGTTATCCGTTTCCTATTTACATTAATTTTGTATTAGTTAGTATTTGTTTTATGTTAAGAAAAGACAATCTAGCTTGAGTGTGCGTATTATTATTGTCCTCCTTGTTTATTTTTGCGCCACATGTAATTAGACCTCCTGGGCATATCTTTCCATTCTTTCTGATGGCTTTTCTCAATTGATTTTTATGTACTCCTTTATTTGGGATTTGTTTTTCTTTTCTCGGATTTTATGTTTAAATCAAATTCATCTCAGCTGTCTGTTAGTTTATTAATTATATCTTGCAGATGCTCCTCATTCTTTGTGATTAGCATTGCACAGTTCACACATCGTAGATTAATTGTGTTTCTTCCGTCAAATAAGATGCCCTTTGTGTTCTATTACTTACGTGGCATCTGAGATCTCAAACAACAATAGCGATAATACGCATCATCGTGAGTTTCTTATTTTTATATTTATCCTTTTTTTATTTTGCAAATGAGTTGCTTATTTATACTTCATATTGCGCCGAGTATAGTTTTCTTGTTATCCTTAAATCCTCTGAGTACGGTCGATTGCTTTCTAAGATCCCAATGGAGTTCTCACTAGAAACAGCTTCAAATGTTTTCTCGAAATTGATGAAGTAGTCAAGTATACCTGTTTTTATAAAGCACTTGATATTTAGCTTATCATTCAGAGGTGTACTATTGTATTGGCTGTGCTTTTTTATCTTAATTCTGAAATCCATATAGCTCTTCAGTACAGTTTTCTTATAATACTCTGACATCTATCTAATATTATTTTTAGAAATAACTTCAAGGCACTATTCATTCATCTCAGCGATTTTATATGATACACGGATGACGACTTTGTTTTCTATTGTTTTAGTCAGAAACAGTAAACACATTTATATTAATGGTATTCATGATTTTTCTGTTAATTGAATGACACTTTCGTTTACTCTTTTTCAGAATTTGTAACTAAATCTGGACTTTGTGCTTTGACTTTTTACTATTTTCGTTAAAACTGAAGGATCGTCAAAATGTTTGTTCATTATTAAACAAATATACGTATATAATATTTTCCCCATTTTTCAATGAGGTGTTGTCTCTCTCTATTTCAGTATTGCATTGCGTTTATATTTTTTATGCGTTTCGGTTATTTGTTCTTTTGCTTTCATGTATACTCCTGAATCATATGTTTAGCGAAGTCATGGTGACTGTCGTGAGTTTCATGATATTGTAACTATTCAAGCATGTTTGTTTGACCCGGTTTTATGTTCTCATAAGCAGATGGAAAAGTACTTCCTCTCAAAACGCTCAAAAAAAAAAAAAAAGAAAAGAAAAATTAGCAAACACAATACACTAGCTAATAACCTTAATTACATTTGTTTGAAAGACTTAAAATTGCAAATGACATTGATAATCGTCTCCCATGTTTATCGTCGTTTCCACATACTAACATAGCGCTATTATGGAATACAGAGAACTATTCTTCGAAGAGATTCAGTTTACCTATGAATCAAATCAAGAACAGTGTTCATAAAAAAATCGACATTTTATACTCAGAAACTTACAAAAATGTAAATGTTCCCAGGTAGTGCGTTCGTTTGGATTTGTACATCATTTGGATTTGTACAACTATACGTAATTTCCTTGAAATTACGTATAGTTAGTTAGTTAGTTACGTATAGTTTAATGACTAAGCCTCACATTCAGTGAATTAGATTAATTACTAGCTGCTGCAAACTGATTTTCTTAAGTGACTTGTCAAGATACCTGTTCAAACATTTGGTGCACCTAAAACGTCCTTAAAAATTCTTGAAGCTGTCCAAAGAATAGCAATTCTGCTCATAGATGACCCTTCCCTCATAGGCTCACTTTAACCTCTATCTCGCAGATACTTCAGATATTTCAGCTCTCTATTCTATGTCATTCTACAGGTACTTCCATGGCCACTGCTCCAGTGAAGTGGCAACTGCCTAATATTCCTTTTCGATACAATTGCAAACACACCGAACCTGCTTCTAATATTTCTTCCTCGTTTATTCTATGTACCTCTGTCTTCCAGAACAGCCTTCCTCATAATGTGTTTCCCCAAAACCACAACCTCCAGCTCTATAAGAAAATTGTCAATAGATTTATTTTTTCTTAATCCTTATCCGCACCTCACCCATGTCACTGATGTGCTGCAGGTTGTGTATCTTTCATGTGCGGGATAAATATTAAAAAGACAAGTGATCTAGTAGAACCTGAAACTGGAAAACGTTAGAGCCTATAATATCTATGGTTTCCCGGTCTGTACAAAATAGCCTCCCTCCCCCAACTGTATAGAATTACACGAATATTATATAAAATTATTTATTACATTTTTTATTTAATTTTCCGATAAGCAATTCATTAATGTGATGTTTTCGTTTACAAATATACGGTTGATTAGCTATTTTCCACATATGTATACTTCTGATTGCTACATGGCGTAGGTAAGAAGAACGAATAGCTTTTATGGAACTACTTGTAAAGTATTTCTATAACTTGACATGCCTGTCGCATTATAAAACGGTTCTCTTCATGATGCTACCTTTACAAAAAAGAATAATAATATGACAAATAAAATAAAATGAGCCAATGTTCCTTCATGCCATCCTGACTAGACTGGATCCATTCTCTTGAGCCATTTATGGTGTTTTGTTTCAATGACTTTACTCTCTATTTTGTAATGAATGCTTATTACTGAGTTCCTTTTTCGTGTTAATTTATAATATATATAAAAAACCTCACGATTCCATTTCGATCCAAATTTACTCTCCCTTATTATGCTATAAGATATTTCAAATATCAGAACATCATTATTGAAATATTCATCAAAAATCTCTATATTATCTGAAAATATTCAAAATATTTTGGGAATATCATAATTTATTTATTAAATATAAGCAAAAGTAATAAACAATGGTAAATAAATACTTATTGTTTTAAAAAATTTATTAAATTTTTTATTAATCAGAATACACCATTTTATTTTTTCCATAATTTTAATATATAAATTTGTGCCGAAAGCCTTAGTTCTAACTCTCCCAGTCATGGAAAATAGCTGACATCATCCCAATTCACAAACCAGGCAAAGATCCACACCTACCTGAAAATTACCGTCCCATCAGCCTGCTATCCAATATCCAATTTAAGTAAAATAGCTGAGAAAATCATCCTCATCAGACTCCAAGTTCATGTCAACCAACTAAATATCATTCTACAAGAACAATTTGGCTTCCGTCAAAATCACAGCACCACCCAACAGATCCATAGACTGGTAGAATACATCACCACAGGATTTAATTGGAATCAACACACTGGAGCCGTCTTCCTAGACATCTCAAAGGGCTTCGATAAGATCTGGCACCAAGGCCTCCTCTACAAACTTATCATTGCTAACCTTCCACTAAACATGATACACCTGATCAAATCATACCTCTCCAACAGGAGGATGCAAGTCAAAATCAATGAAACAGTCTCAACCCAACGGAAAATCCTCGCTGGAGTTCCTCAAGGATCACTGCTAGCCCCGATCCTGTTCAACATCTATATGGCAGACATCCCTCAAAATCCTCTCACATCCACCATCGTCCTTTATGCTGATGACACGGCTATTCTACTCAGATCTCGCCAACCATATTTCGTTACCAAAAAACTACAAGATACCATCCTGAATCTAGAAAAATGGTTTAAAGACTGGCGACTACAATTAAATCCGCAGAAAAGCAAAACAATACTCTTCACAAGAAGACGAGCATCCCCCAAAGGAGACATCACCCTGTTCAACTCCAAAATTCCCTGGAAAACTGAAGAAAAATACTTCGGAATAATTCTCGATAAGCGATTATGCTTCAACAGCCACATCAAGAGCACATGCACCAAAGCTTCAAAAGTTATTGCCCAGCTATACCGCTTGATCAACAGACACAGCAAACTAAGCACAAGAAACAAAATTCTACTGTACAACACAGTGATCCGTCTCACAGTTATATACGCCTCCCCAGCCTGGAGCCATACCTCCAAGACAAACATCCTCAAGCTACAAAGACTACAGAACAAATGCCTGCGAATGATTCTGAACGCCCCGTGGTTCATCAGGAACACCCAGATCCACCGGGACATAAATATCCCCTACATCTCTCCTCTACTACGCTCCCTAGCAGAGAAATTCTTTATGAAGACATCTACGCATCCAAACCAACTAATACAGCAAGCCGGAAACTATGACGGTAATGAACACTGGAAACATAAAAGACCGAAAGCCATCCTAACACTCAACGACGAGTAACCACTTCTGCCCACTCAGGGCGAGCTGAAATAGTTCACAAATCTCTCCCATCACTGCTCCCGAAACAGACAACAGGGAATATGAAAAGCGTCAAGCTTCACCCTCTGGGCCATATATGTCCTGCGTCCTGCGTTTAGTTCTAACTGAGGCTCGGCTATCGCTGTTACCCTCCTGCCATGATCAGAGCTTTAATTTTTTTTTTTTTAAGTTCTTAGCTGGCTTGGAGAGGACCCTGGTCACAATCCATCGTGAGATGCGGTGATTATTACCCTTGGAGGATAATGGATGGCAATGCTGTAGCCAATGAAGTTTTAAATGAGGCTCGGCTATAGCTGTTACCCTCCTGCCATGATCAGAGTTTTATTTATATAGCTCAATAACACTCTATCCTTCACTGTCCTCTTCAGACAACGGGGAATATAAAAAGCGTGTTAATTTCGACATTAACTCGTCATATAGTTCTTTAAATATTCAAAACCCTTTCGATATTCTTAATTTTATTGTGTCCAATAATTTATCTTTCCCTAACTTTTCAATTGCTTTAAGAATACTATTAACCTTACCTGTTAGTGTAGCGAGCGGTTCCTTTTCCAAGTTGAAATTGATTAAAACCTACTTAAGAACAAGTATGTCACAAAAAAGGCTTGTTAGTTTGGCGTTAATAGCTATTGAAAATGATATATGTGCGGAATTAGACGTTAAGACCATGATTTCTAATTTTGTGGATATGAAATCAAAAACCCTAAAATTTTAATAAAAAAAAATTCAAGTATATTTATGTAATTTAATTTATTTTCTGTTATTCTGTAAAGATGTTATTTTTTGAATAATTATATTAAATGTTCTAATTATTTCTGAATTATTTTCTTATTTTCTCATCTATCTTGAGTTTCTTTTATTTTCCTAAAAGATAGTTCCACTTATAAAAATTATTAAAATTTTTTACAAGTTACTAAGAATTTAGTAACTTGTAAAACGTAAGATTTTTTTAAACTTTAGTTCAAATAAATTTTAACTTTAATTAAAATTCATTTTAATTTTGTTGGCAATTCAGGTCGGTATCCCTGTATCATTATATTCAACGATTAAAGTGAAGTGGCTTTATCAAAATTTGCTTTAACTTTTGAGAATTTTTTGAATATTTGGGTTTTTAACGATTAAAATTATCCATTTCAACACCCCCGGTTCGTTACATTTAGCGAACCAACGTGTGGCTGATCTGTCAAAATTTATTTAAGAAATTTCAAATAATTTACATTTTTATTATCGTAAAAGAACCACACACGCCCGGATCGTTACAGGGGCGCTTATATAGAAATTACATGCGGGCGGCAAAGACCCTAGCGCAGGTTCTGATCACAACGATATCATTTTTTCGGTTTTCTATGGAATAACCGTGACACATAATGTAAGTTTTTTGATGGGATAGGTTTTCGTACTTGCTCGGAGGCTTAGATGGTGTACTGGAATACCAAAGGAATGCTTAGAATGTGACATTTACTTTCTCTCTTTCGTAATTAATGTAATCATCTCCTTTTGACAGAAAAATAAACTTCCATTTCGTTAAATAATATGAATATACATAAATATAAAGAGCCAAGAGGCTTCATTTCGGCGATATAAACATTAATTAAATTAAGGGGATATTAAATCCCACATTGTTTTAAAACCGAGTAAGAAACTCAAAGATTGGAATCAAAGAGTTTCATGCCGAATATAGTATAAAATAGTATATACTCTGCTATACGAGTTGTCCAAAAGGTGCACCCATTAAGTTTCTTAAATATAAAGAGCCAAGCAGGCTTCTTTTTTTTAAAAGGAAACGGTTCAAACCAAATCAGTGATACACACTATGGATTTCTAGACTTAGTTATATGATCAACGCGCACGCGTGTGTGTATGTGTGTGTGTGCGTGGGTGCATGTGTGGCAGATATGAACCATTCGCTAAAACTAGGCTTAAAAGAAATTTAAAAAGTACGAAAGCACATTTAAGCATTAATAAACGATGTTCGTTGGTTCGAAAGGTCTGGTTTCCAACTGTGGGACATTTTTTAGGATTTTTCAACAGTAGGTTAGTTAGCAGTTTCATACGGAGGTGGCAGGGATTTTCCTACGGTAAACTTCATTTTTTTTTCATTACGCAAAACAAGCAAACCGGCCAAAAAATACACGTATTTAACATATATAATACAGTGGGTTCATATCTTGGTTTCTTCTAACATAATTCTAATTCACTTAAACCAAAGCTAATCAATGAACATAATATCAGCAGGACAAGTTACTGCTATCTGAAATAGGTTTAGGCACAGGTGGACTTAAATGATGCTTTACAATCATATTATGAATGAATGAAGTGATATCCCTACACTAGCGCTGTTCCGTCTTGAAATTAATTACAGATTTATCAAATGAAATCACCTGGTTTGTTAGTGCAACAACTCTTTGCAGTTCATATTTTTCTAGCGTTTGTTCAATATCCTCTTCTCAGTTTACTATTTTATTCTCATGATTTTCTAATTATGAAGTTTCCTTATCCAATCTTGTGGTTGCTACTTACTGCATATTATTACCTGCTCCTTTAAATTTTTCACAGGTCAGAATCTCTTGTTTCGTTAGAATTTAGTTTCCTGATTGAAGTTTGCTTACCGTGAAGTATTATGAAATATTTATTAATCTTTTCATTATTGATTTGAACTCTCACTAAATATCAGCTATTATAATGTACTTGGTTTGTTTCTTCACCACGAATATTCAAAATATTGCATTATGCAAACTGATATTTCATGAGTTTCGTGGGGTGTTTAAAGCAAAATTATAATTAGCTGATTGTATAACACCAAAATAACAAACCAGTTTCATTCATTTTGGTTTGAGAGATGGAACGAGGAAGTTTTTTTTTTCATTTCCTTTCAAGCAATCGCCCGACATGCAACTCTGATCGAATCAATCAATGTTTTCTTCAGATGCGCACACTGAATTTCTAAGGTTTAGTTCCATTTTCAAAAGCTTTCATTTTTTTTTCTTGAATAATATTTGTTTATTTCATTCACTTCTGAAAGCAGCTGACTTGTGATTCACACACATTTCTTTTCAATATGATATTCTATCCTGCTGATCTTTATCCTGCTTAAAACTAATTGGAGATCGCTTCCCATTTCATATCCGCTATATACTTTGTGTCTTAAATTAGCGTGAAAATATCTCTATAAACAATCACTAAATCCCCGACGAAAACAGCGAACCTTGTTTAACATATAACTCGACAAATTCGCAGTGACATGACGCTCCGTCATGTTGTATCATTATTAATTCAGTTTCAACCGATGAATAAAATTCGATTGGCTAAATCCCAAATTGCAAGACTATCTTCATTTTTTCATTATCCAAGCAGATACCTATTAACGGGATGAACAACAACAAGGTGATTGCTGGACATTACACCAGAAGCAACAAGAATCCACAGACTCATAAATTCTCTATGAAAGCACAAAACAAGAATAAAGCAGCCATCAAAAAATTCGAGATGTGGCTTCATAAAAACCAATAACAGATACTAATTAACTCCTTTTCCAAACGTAAGTCGTGATTTCTGGCCATTGGATGCAGTTTCTTCTCACCTGCACTTTCACCGCTTCCTCATTCTGATAATACCATTATTAGAGCGTCCAAAATAAAGATGATCTCCTGGCATTGTTCTTCTTCGAAAATTCACTCCTCTATCGCATATCACTTCCTACCATACCAGAACCAGTACACCATATGCCTCCTGTTGTTTTTCTGCAAGAATACATAAGAAGAATACTAAATAACGTAAACACTAAGAAATCTTCCAGTCACGGAATCTTTCCGATTCTACACAAGTATTGCTCCAGAACTAATATTTGTCCTATATCGAAACAATAACCTTTTATACTCATCTGGCACTTATTCCAACACGTCGAAGCAAGCATGTATTCGCAGTATTACAAGAGGGAGAGAGAGAGAGAGAGAGAGAGAGAGAGAGAGAGAGAGAGAGAGAGAGAGAGAGAGAGAGAGAGAGAGAGAGAGAGAGAGAGAGAGAGAAGATTGTTCTCCCAATACTGACCGATAGCTATCCCCTCAATCCTCTAGCAAACAGGGAAGAAAGTCACCAACATTTCCTCTACACTATCCTTGTAAAGGCCTATGAGTTAACTAATCACTATCAATATGGATTCTACAACTCTAGATCCATGACTTACCTTTTAGCTTGCATCCTTCATCGATGGACATATGTGATGAAAAAGTTTGGAGAAAATCTGCTGTTGTTCTTGATATTTCCACAGTATTTGATCGTGTCAATGTTGTCAATATTCGGTCTACTTGCAACCCTCTGCAACTTAGTGGTAAGCTATCTTTCTCTCTGGTCGTCCACTGCGTGCCATAGTGAATGGTTCCCTCTCTTCCAGATTTTTCTACAATGCTAAGTTTCTTAGTATTTTTTTATCATCTCCCCTCTTTATATACATCGATGGCACACTCTTAGTCACCACTAATCCTATCTATAGCTTTGCTCTAGATAGGATTAGTGGTGCTGATTTCGGCAAACGGCTATGGCATCCTACGCGCAAGATCGTCTGCAACTAGTGTCTTGGACATTGGTCTTCATACCATCCTTTAATATTACGAAATCTCTGTGGTTTTTTTTTTTCCTCAAAAAAAAAAAAATCTCATCACAGCACAGCTTTCCTTATCCTCAGTAATAAACTGGTGCAAACAGGGTCAGATCTCTCTCCTTTGACCAAAATTTACTTCAATCGACTAGCATAAGCACATCGCATCAGTAGCCTCTTTTGCCTCTAAAAACAGACATTCTTTTTTGCTTAAGACTCTACCCTTCATCCCTTCACCTACAAATTCTGTACAAATCCCCAATCCACACATTCTTAAAACACTCTTCACATTTGGGAAGAGTGTTTTAAGAAACACTCTTCCCAAATGGGAAGAGTGTTTCTTAAAACCTTTCTATGAATTCTCGATGTACTGCAGAAACTAATAGACTAATATATATGATCCCACAGCCCTTCACTGACTCAGCTCTGATTCCATTCTTCAATGACATACACACATACAAAAGGGATGGTGAACATCTCTTGTTCCATCAGCTGTTTGTATATATCTGTGGAAGGAGAATATAATACTGGCAATGTCAGAAACTCGATACATTTCCTATTTTGAACAATTTTCAGAACTAAAAAAATCACATTTAATTTTGTACTGGTTTAGGGAAGAGAAATTATTTAAAATTTTTGATAAATACTGTTCAAAAATAGAGTCTGTCCTTTTTTTATTCTAATTCCACAAAAAAAAAGATAGAAACTATTACGCATCACTACTATGGGAGAGTACGCGATCTTCATAAGCCGCCATGGACAATAGAAATTACGTACCGTCTAAAAAAAAACTTCCCTAAACATTCATGTTGCATGGCATTCGAATCTTCAGATTTCAGCAAGCAGAACAGCTGTTTTGTCCTCTAGGCCAGCTAATCCCACCACCTGCTTAATTATACAAGTCAGCACACAGTCAATCGTAGATGAAAAATCTGTATTGTAAATGTTACTAAAATGGCAGTGTTTAGTTTTCTTGTTGGTTGGTAGTTGGCGAAAGTGAATTAAGTGGTATTTAACTGATATCAACTTAACCGCAAGTACTTAACTTTTTATTTATTTATTTTTTTTTTTATTTTATCCGCGACCTCTTTTCGTAAGACAAAATTATTAACCATAAATATTTACATTTATTTATTATAAATATAATTAATTATAAATATATTTATTTATTATAAATATAATAAATAAATATAACTAGATATAAATAGATATAAATAAAAATAAAATATAAATAAATATAATTAAAAATATAAGCAAAAAATTCTACATATTTGATCTGACTATTTATAAAATTGCAGTCTTATAGTCCTTATAAGGACTGGCTTAAAGGGGCGAAGCAAGAATGCTTTTCATCTTCCCCGTTATCTTTAGAAGACAGTGTAGGGATAAGGTGTTATTGAGCTATTAAAGCTCTGATCATGGCAGGAGGGTAACAGCATTAGCCGAGCCTCAGTTAGAACTTCATTGGCTACAGCGTTGCTATCATTACCCTCCCAGCGCAATCTGCGTCTTCAGTTCAATACTTATAGTTTCAGCTTTACAGATATTTAAGGTGTTGTCTTTTGATGAATATCATTCTTAGTTTTATTATCTACTACGTTATTATATTCTCAAACAAATGCTTTTATTTGTAATAATCTGTAATTATGTTATTCATAATTTTAATTTATTTCACTTTTTTTTATATTAAAATTATTATTTATTTTATGTTTTATTTCTTTCCTATATATTTTTTTCCGGAACAGTGAATGCACCATCTCATAAACAAAATTATACTCATATTATTAGAAATTGTATTCACATATGTTGTTCTAGCTGAGCAGAAATTAATGGAATTAATTAATAGTTATTTGCAATAAATATATATATTTATAATAGTATATAATACATATTTAATAAATAATAAAATCATTTTCTACTTTGGAATTTTACTGAAAATTCCTAATAAAAATCAAAAAAGTATTTGTATACCATATTATAGTAACAATAACTTAATATTAACTCCAACAATGGTCATTATTTCGTTGCTTTGGATTGGGGATGGTGAACAATCGACCGTGAGATGCGGTGATTGATTCATTCAATCCAATACCCTTGGAGGGTAATGGATGGCAATGCTGTAGCCAATGAAGTTCTAACTGAGGCTCGGCTATTGCTGTTACCCTCCTGCCATGATCAGAGCTTTAATAATTGCTCAATAACACCTTATCCCTACACTGTCCTCTACAGATAACGGGGAATATGAAAAGCATTCTTGCTTCGCCCCTTTAAGCCAGTCCTTATCCTTATAAGGACTATAAGGATATAAGGATTTCGTTGCTGTGGGTGATTTTATTTATCCCAGTCCTTTTTAGGACTTCCAGGGTAGCGGATGGCAATGCTGTAGCCAATGAAGTTTTAACTGAGGCTCGGCTATTGCCGTTACCCAGCCATGACTAGACCTTTTTAGCTCAATAACA
Organism: Typopeltis vanoorti; assembly: GCF_054136105.1. Taxonomy (NCBI): domain Eukaryota; kingdom Metazoa; phylum Arthropoda; class Arachnida; order Uropygi; family Thelyphonidae; genus Typopeltis; species Typopeltis vanoorti. The sequence continues at coordinate 148,037,206 of NC_143552.1, read as the reverse complement.
CCCCATACACACAGATTTTCTTCATTCAGATGACGGGATAAAGAGTCAAGGACAAGTAAACAGTCCATCGCCCAGTTCTTTTAAGAACTTTAAGATTTCGTTGCTTTGGGCAATGCTGTAGCCAATGAAGTTCTAACTGAGGCTCGACTATTGCTGTTACCCTCCTGCCATGATCAGAGCTTTAATAGCTCAATAACACCTTATACCTACACTGTCCTCTACAGATAACGGGGATGATGAAAAGCATTCTTGCTTCGCCCCTTTAAGCCAGTCCTTATAAGGACTATAAGGATTTCGTTACTTTGGCCGTTAGAATTCCAGAGTGAGATCTGTTCGAAGTTATTTGAGTGTATGGTGTTGTATGAGTGTTTTTTAGGAACTTGTTTGTATCACTCTGATTGGGGTTGGTCTTGCTGAAAGCTAATGGCTTTCAGCAAGACCAACCGTTTTCTAGAATGTCCGAAATGTTTTCTAGAATGTCACCCTCGGGGTGACATTCTAGAAAACGGATTTGACAGTTTCTGGTTGTTTGAAATAGCAGCCGTTCTGAGGCAAATGCATGCTAATGATGCTACTTAATTTTTGAAAACTTCGTTGGTTTTCATTACTTTTCCAAAAGAGATCAGTGGATATTTAGATTTAGAGAAAACATTCCTTCGACGCTATTCGCATTATTCTTTGAACCTCATTGTTTAGAGCTGATCACCGTTTGTAAATTACATTATCATAAACAGAAACGATTATCAAATTCGAGGTTTAGTTTTTATCCTGAATTCTATTTATGCATATATAAGATTGTTTGGTTCTGACTGAAGTCAGGATGGCTCATCATTCTAGGCCCTCAAAACACAAAGTGTATACTAGATGTAACTGTATTCTGAATGGTACTTGTAACAGTGAGATAACTAAATACACGTATATGCCCAAGCAAACTGTTTTTATTGATTAGTGAAGTAAGGCAGATTCAAAAGATATAACAAACAACACTGGATTTCAGAATCATTGCACAGGCGGCGAATTAAATCTTACACGTTTAAGACAATAACTAATGATAAAATGTAGTGAACTAAAAAAAAAACTTACGTGTTGAGAATAATAATCTAAACATTTCGGAAAAAGTTATACAACCATTTCGTGGGATAAAGTGGATGCAATAAATACTTAATTTTCCAAGTTCATTATTTTTGAATAAACGTTCAAATTCAAAATGGCTTTTATGGATTCGTGTAGTTTCTGACTAAAGATTCTATGATTTGTGTTGACTCCATGATGAGCAAGACCAAACGAAATTTCTGGTAGTGAATATAGTATTAATATCTCTGTAGTATCTTCTCAAAAGAACCGCCGATCTCTCAAAATACTAGGGGCGGTATTCACAAGAGATAAGGATGAAAGTTTATCTTTGGTAGATAAGAAGGTAGACAGCTTGCTAATGAGAAAAAAAACATGTTCATAAGATTGTATTTCTTATGAAAGTATGTATTTTATTCCTTATTACGAAGACATGCATAGTTTTCTTATATTTATTATTACGAAAGTATATAGGTATTTTCTTATGAAAGTATATATATATATATATATTTCTTATCTATACCAGAGATACGTGATTGGATCTGATGTTCAAGAGTTATGTGAATTCGGACTGTAGCTACATTTATTGTTGCGTTGAATCTTAAGGGGGGGGGAGATGAGCCAATTTAATTGCATGATCATTTTGTAGTGTCCAGTTCTAGTAAAAGTTCGTAAGAGACGATTTACTTAATAAAATGACTTCCAACAGTATATGAATAAAACGTGCCTCTTAGACCTGGGGTAAGTTCAAGGGAACTGCTATTTACCAAATAGAAAACATATCTATAATATTTTCTGCCTTTAATGGTAATTCTCTTTTCTCTAATAAAAAACAGAGTTTAGAAAACAAGATATCTAGTATATTCTTAGTATTCATTGATCAATTAACTAGCTTTTTATGTAGTTTTTCTTTACGTACTGCTCTAACAGATACATTAGAATTATTACAAATACTTTACTGCTGATAGTTAATTTATTTGATTTTTACTATTAAAGTGAGTCATTTTTCTTTGTCAAAATAAACCTTATAAACAATGTGAAGGACTCGCAATGGATTCTCCTATTTCTAGTTGGTGGAACCAATATGGAACATACTGAACTTCGGTGCCTGTCCTTTTATATGGATCCTTTCACGGTTTTGGAAACACAAATTACAGGGTTTTCTTCAAATAATCACTTCTGCCTATCAGAATCAAACTCGCCCTAGAAGTGGAATCCCATAATAACCTTCCTTTCCTATTCCATATATCTTAAGACATCCTAATGGAAGTCTGCTGTTCACAATCTCCATTAGAAGAAGATACATTGATGACTTCCCATCATCATCAATCTCAGAAATCTGGAACTATCGAAAACTGAATTTTTTGTGCAAATACCTTTTATGATCCATTGGAGGTTTTTTTTTTTTTTTGCAACAGGAACTGCTGCTCATTTGTCTTTTCATCTCTAATGGTTATAGCCGAAATCCAATTTCTAAGATAATAAACAACCACGACAAGAGGATATTTCTAGCGTTTTCCATCGTTATACCAATGATAATTCTATCATAAAAGCTATCCAGACTTCGTACAATACATGTGGGAACGATTTTGCAAAATCTCTTTAATATTTTAAATCCATATTAAAATGTGGATAATGAGAAATGACTAGAAAGTATTCATTACATTACAAAAATATGTAAGAATTTTTCCGTCGTTAATGATTTAATGATGTAATTCTGAACCTTATTTTCAATATTTCGCCAAGAAATCCAGAGTTGACAGAGGAAACAACCATAGGGAGCCTACACTATTACAAATCTTGGCAAGCTACTATTTATAACACTTATAGAGAAAAACTGTTCTCCCCATCCACCTCCACTTTTTTTAGCGGGGTAGTACATTTCGTTGACGATTTTTTGTTGCTCACATTCAGAGAAAAAAAATTCCTGGATCCCTTCCTTGAACAAATTAGTAACCTACATTCCCGATGTAAGTTCACCATGAAAAAAAAAAGATGGAAAATTAACCTTCTAAGGCATTCTGCCCTCTCATTCTGATTATTGCTTCGCATCCTTTTCAATTTATCGTAAAGCGGCCTTCACTGGTGGACATATAACGTGATTCTACGTGCTGAATGTGTCCACCTAACCCTATACAACAGAACTCAATTTCGTTTCAACCGACCTTCAACACGAACTGCACATCATTAAAAGGTCATGAAATTAAGTGGTTTCAAAGCCAACAAGATTTAGCGCATGGACATCGACCATCCGTTGATATAACTCCAATGTTGAACGTAGGGATTTCGATACCTAGCCTCCGATATCTCAAATCGGATCGCAAAATAATCAGAAAGAAATACAAGCCTATGTTGTAACCAGTCAGAAACACCTTGCTATCCACTAAAGATGAACTACTTTTTTGTCCTGATCTCTTCAGAGTTCCAGAAGTAGCTTCTCTTTCTATTGAGAGGATATTTGAGCAACACCAATAATACGTGCACTACCGGAAATATCATGTCTAAGATTGCCCATCACGGAGTCAACATGGATCATAGATTCCTTTGATCAAAGACCAGCCTAATCCATAGCAGTCATTTTAAACGTTTATTCAAAGAGTGCAGCAATAATTTATTGCATCGATCTAATCTGAATCAAAAATTGTTTATCCTTTTCAATTTTTTTTAGAAATGATATCAATAGTTATGTTTCAACTTGTTAGTTAAGTTGCGTATTGTCTTTAGTTACTAGAGAACAACTAAAGACAATTAATTATATAATATCTGCCATATACGTTTTGTGAACGGTGTATTTATTTAATTTGTCACCCTATTTCTCTACAAAGTATGCTTAAATAGCTGAGAAGTGTACGTATGTGTGTAGATTTATTACTGAGAACGATACCTTCTATTTAACTGATTTTTCACATTTTAGTCTGTTTTTTTAAATATCTTATTTCAGTAATTTTATCATTGATCTGCATATCAAGTTTGTCATTTAATTAAAAAAATTTAATCTTGTTAAGGATTCTTGAAGTGGAGCAGATTGATACTTTATGCAGATAATGTTATCCGCATAAAGTATGCGGAGGTATGCGAAGTTCCAGGATGTCTCAATTATTTGTTATAAAGTAAAAATCTTGTCTTTGTAATAACTTTATAAATACATTCCATTTACCTTCGCAACTCTCTTCTTTTTTTATTTCTTCAAGTATATGCTTGCATGCATTTTTCCTGGACTACTCATTTGGAATGCGGGGTGTGCTGTTTTCAATTACGCCAGAGGTAATTAAGATTATGAAACTTTATGTATATTTTTAATTGGGCGTGTTCTGCAGATAAACTTCCGACTCCGTCTGAGACTGGCCAACTCACCTTCAAATGAGAAATCCTTATGAATGTTATTCTCATTGTAAACCTGAAATACTCAATACGGAAATACTCTAATACTCATTTTTTTTTAAAAAGAAAGAAACAATGGGCTGTCGACTTTCTGTATTATGAATCGTAAACATTATATATTTTTATTTCCCCATATTTTAGCATTTTAGGTCGAATATCATTCTTGGACTTTCTCGATCTCATAAGTATGATTACTTCATGTGTATGATTGCATTCCTCCTTGTTGTTTCTTATCTTTTTTATCGTATATTCCTCGAATAATTTTTCATAGTAATTTATTCAGACTTATAAAATAACATTGCACTTAGTTTTTTTATCACCTTCATGATTTTTTATCTCGTAGTACTTTCCTGCACTTCTAAATTTTCACAATATCATACGAGATGTGGCATTCGTACAAAACATTTCACAAGATATTTATCATCTATATATATATTTTTCAAATTCTTTTCAAAATCTTCCCAGGATGTTTTCTTTGCTTCCATACACAACCTGTCTTTTTTTTAAAAGCTTTTTCTCAGTATTCTTAGGAGCACATGCTGAATTATCAAACAGTAATTTTTATGTGTCATCTTTCCATACTCTTTCGACTTCCTGTGATCATCATAAAGTTCTTATTTTCTACTTCTATAAACAACTTGGTTATAAGTTTCTCCGTTAAGTCTGTTTTATCCCCAGCTATATCTTTTGCTTTGTCTCTTGTATTCAACTTCAATTTTCTCCGTATATTTATAAATGCGAATCTAGAATACAGCTGAATTGATTCTTAAAAAAAAAACTAAAACGAAACATGAGTGTTATATTTTCAATTCTATTCAAAAGAAAATAGTAATTACTACCTCTTTCAAACAACTTTTTTTTATCAATAACATAACAGATTAGATAATTACTATCAACAATGAGAGAATTTCTTGAATTGCATGTGTTCTTTTCAAGTGAATTTATATGTATTTTATGTCGAAATGATATAGTCTTACGAGTTTTTGATATGATGAAATGTTATGATGAGTGGTTTCGTTCACTAAATAAAACTGGTCACTGCGTTTCTGTTCAGGTAATTTTATGATACACTTTTGTTTCGATCTGTTTTATGATACATAGTTTTATTATTTCCTTGTTTTCATCTTAGTAACTCTGTTGTACCTGATTTTTGATAACTTCACCTCAAGTAATAAAAATAAAAAAAATAAAAAAGGACAAATTTTGGAAATTTATTTATGAATATTCAGAATTTATTGAGAATTCTTGAAGCAGTTATCCAAATGAGGTCATTCTTAAATTCTATGTAGTTTTAGTCACTTAATTTGAGCATGACATGACAGGGTAGACGTCGTAAAGGAACAATTATAACTTAGCTGACGCCTGACTGTCCGTTTTAACTCGTGATATTCACAACCGAAGGTAAAAAGTGTACTTATAAAATCTGAAATTTAAAAAAAATATATATATATATTACTGAAGAGAATAATACAGTTCATTACACAAAATATTTAAAATACTACAACAACAAAATTCTTGAATATATATATATATATATATATATTCTTAATGACACATGAAAAAAAATCAAAAATATGAGTTTCAATGAGATCATAACTTAAATGAATTAATACCGAGGAAATCATGTCGAAAGAGCATTCATATATAAGCCATTATACTGTTCTTTTCTAGAAGGGTTCTTTTCTCGTGAACTCCAAATTGGTAGCAAAACAGCTGGCATAAAGGTAAACTTAAAGACGTCCCAAGTTGTATTCTAAGTACAGCCAGAAATAATACAAATCAATAATGATGAAATTGAACAAGACGATCATTACATATACTTAGGAGAATGGATATCGATGAATCAAAATACCACGGAAGAAATTAAAAGACTCACGATGCTTAGGTGGAAAGCATTTGGAAAATTACAGTCAATATTCAAAAGCCAACTACCATTATGCCTGAAGAGAAACGTTTTTAACCAATGTGTTTTTCCTCTATTGACATACTGCTGTGAAAAACGAACACTAAATTAAGAACTCAAAAATTAAGAACACAAATTAGTATGGAAAGAAGTATGCTTGGTATCATAGGACTGGATCATAAAAGGAATACGTGGATAAGAAATCAAACCAAAGTTTCTGACATCATAGTGAAACATTTATATATATATATATATATATATATATTTCAAAAAATAGATTTAATGACTCCAAGACCGAGATAACATATAAAGATTTTAATGATAAATACTACTAGTTTCGGCATATAGCAGCCTTCTTCAGGTATTTATAAAGGAAAGGAATACTAATAAACATTGAATTATTTAAATAAACAAACTGGAAATTACAGGTACAAATTGCCTCACATAATCGATACATAAAAACGTTGTATTTTTCAAGTTGTTCCAACTGGCGTGCCATTGTTTGTTGCAATTGTGCGTGCAAGTTCACGTGAACGCCAATATTGAATAACTGCAGCATGGCTATCTGGGATGTTATAACTTAAATTATTATTTAAGTGGACCGGGTTCAGTAGGATTTCCCGTGATTCTACGATTTTTCTTTCAAACTCATCTTCACAGCGAAAAATATTTTCTGATCTATTCCAGCATACAGAGTGGCTTTGTTGGTCATCATTAGGATTATTTGAAAAAAGAACATGACTGGATAAAGCAGTTGCATGAGATCTTTTGTATGAGATGTCTCTCTTATGCTCTTCTATGCGTTGTTCAATAGATTTGTTAGTTTGACCAAAGTATGGGATATTGCAATC